>NW_009732803.1:0-200 GCF_000703405.1 Apaloderma vittatum | reverse complement strand
TGAGCCCCTTCGCAGCCTCTGCGAGGGGAAACTGGGTCAGTAGAGGCAAGGGAGACGAGGGGGAGCTCGCTCTGCTCCCCGGGCCCTGGCGGTGCAGCGGGGCTCGCAGCAGGTGGGGCAGTGGAAAAGGCTCCCTCTGGTAACCCAGATTCTACAGTTTAATTGGGCTCTTGGTGGCTGCAGGATTGATTGAAACCCAC
>NW_009732802.1:13433-13645 GCF_000703405.1 Apaloderma vittatum | reverse complement strand
CGTTGTGGGAAGTTCTATCCTTTTCTGAATTGGAGAATATTATATATATATTTTTAAATAAACTATTTGAGTAAGGTAAAATAGTTCCTGAACTTGAGAAGCTGGTAATTAATTGAAATATTAAAATATAGCGGCAACTCCTGCAGGAGGTGTGGGAGAGGCGAGGGTTGCTCAGGAGGAAGCCGAGCAGAGGCCGCCTGCAGAGGGGATGG
>NW_009732802.1:0-13398 GCF_000703405.1 Apaloderma vittatum | reverse complement strand
CTGCACGTTGTCCCCTTGGCTTTGCCTCCGTTTACTGTGAAATCCTGGGGCTCTGGGAAGCCCAGCGTTTCAGAAAATGTGCTGGTTTATAGCATTTACTCTCCGCGGTTTATTCATTCTGTGCTTGTACGAATAGTTTTGAGCTGTATGTGCAGCAGGCGGCAGTGACGTGGTGTCGCAGAACGACCTGGGCTGATAGGGAGCGCTGGAGGTCCTCTTGTCCGACTTCTGCCTCAAAGCAGCACTGACTTAGCGTGGATTCCTCAAGGCTTTTGAGTTTTGGTGCCTCTAGGGACGGAAGTATCGTAGCACTTCACAGTTCTCCTTCGTGCAGTTTGTCCCAAAAGGAAGGAACAGCGTGGGCTGTGTTGAGCGGTGACGTGGAGATCATTTGGCCAATGGTATGATGTGCACGAACCTTGTTTTGTGCCCAAGGCAAAAAAAGCAAAGCTACTCTTCTGTTCTGCTCCCTTGTCCTTCTGCTCAAGACGGAGCTTCCATCTGCTGATCTGTGGAACATAAAGAATTCTTGAATGCTAGTTCTTAGGGATTGTGTTGTTTCCTTACTGTCTGGTGGTAACCTTTTAAAACTTTTGAAAAAGCATATTCCTGAACTAAGAAATACTTGTCTTAAAGTCACTGATGTTTAAACACTTTTTGTGACAGGGCTGTCCTAGCAAACAGGACATTTTTATGGCCTGGATGACTTCATATTTGGATTAAATTCTCTCATTGCACATCCTTTTGCTTCACAGGAGTAAACAAATAGCACAGCCAAGCTGCAAATGAACCTTTACGAAAAATCAGGGGTCAAGCTTCAAGCCAGAAGCTCAAGACATACGTAGGGAAGTTGCTCTTTGGTTCCCATCCAAGAGCTCACCAGCATGGAAGCTGGACAGGAAAACCCTGCGAAAACAAACCTCTTGCTGTATTATTCTTAACCACCTCCTTGGTCTAAGGCAGGAGAACATAACAGTCCATAGCCCAGCTTAGGGAATAGGAGTATTTCGACCTTCTCCGCACTCCTTTATAGTTTGCCTCAGCATTTGTGTTAAAGTAGTGCTTCATTTTTTCATAGAATCATGGAATATTTCCAGTTGGAAGGGACCCATAAGGGCCATTTTAACGTCGCATTTTAAGCTGGTGCAGGTTCTGTTCTTTGAATTAGCTTCCAGAGTACTGGACAGATAAAACTGTCCTTCTCAGATAAAGCTCTCTTCCTGTGAGTCAATAAATAACATAGAATAAACAGAAGTACCTACTTAGGCTACTGACAATTTAAGAAAGTTACGAACTAAAATAACAAAACAAAACAGGGAATAAACAAAAGTTATGTCAATTATTTAAATTATCCTGTAGGTATCCCAAATTAAATTTTATCAATAGAATCATAATGTAAAAATCTCTTATTTTACCTATGGTCCAAAGAGGAGATTTTTTTTTCCAAGGAAAAAATTGATGCTTGCCCCAAACCACGTTCAAGGTAGAATGGAATACTTGACATCTTTAGCTTGAAGATGTCCATATGTCTGTCTTGCCATCAGGCAGGAAACACCTGACATCCATCAGGACTCAGGTCAGTGACACTGCCAAGGGCTTGCATTTGGATCCAGCACAAGTAATGAGCTGGTAGGTTCTTAGAGTGATGTTCGTTATGGCTTCCAGACACCTGTTTGACATCAACTGCCATCATCTTTGAGAAATCTTAAGTGTCTTGGAGAATTCTAGCTCAAAAACAAGCAAATTAAATTCAATACAAACCAAGAATTTTATAACGTTCTGTTTTAAGGGTGGGCATTTTTTTTCAGCTTCCTCGCTTTCCAAACTGGAACATTCTTAGATGATTATTGGTGATGAAGGCAACGCTTCATGTTCTGCTAGATACATAAGTATGAATCTTGAATATCAAAGAATGTTGAAGGGAGTGGAACAAACCAGCCTGAAAAGAATTAGTGGGGAAGTAATTATTATTTATCATCATAGAAAATATATGGCTGGGAAACTACCTCATGTGAGTTGATCTCCACATCTTTGTAGCTTTCCATTTATAGTAGTTCTTCCAGTGGGCTGTGAGGTTTTATTTCCTTTTTTGTTTTTCCCCTATTACATATGTCCTTAAATAGATGATTTTTTTTTGGTGGAGGAAGAATATTACCTCATGTAAAGGAGTGAATGAAAGCTTTCTACAAATTGTCATTTGTTCAGGACCTTTTCAGTAACTGAGAAGGACTTTCTGCAAAGAGTCAAACTACTCTGAAATCCCGCTTCAGAGCTTCAGCAGTTGAGCTGAGTGCTGCCCCAGCTGCTGCTTTATCTCCCAGATGAGCAGCACGGGCTTAGGGAGCAGCCGTGTGCAGGACGTAAGCCAGCAGAAGCAGCTCTCCGGAGTTGGATGGGGACTTCGAGCAGTTCCGGCAGCAACATCTTCTGCTGGACTAGAACAGCACGAAGAAACAACTGTGCCAAGGTGGTTTCCTCTATGCAAAATGCTCAGTGTTACGGGGGCCTGTAGGGTGGGTTTGCATTTGCGTGCCATGTTCCTGTTCGCTGAGGACAGTTCCAAAACAGGTTTGGGAAAAGGAAACTAGATGCATCTTCCACTCTCTACATCCTCGCTTTTGCACCTGTGACCTGCTGTCCCTGGAATCATGTCCTTGTCCTTTTTGTTGTTGTTGGGTATTTTTCAATAGTAAATGTCACAATAAATGTTTTCTCTTTAATGCTCTTAAACCTGAGCTTTGTGGTGCAGTGCAGCCTGAGCTTACCTGTTGCCAGATGCACAGAGTTCATCATAGCTATAGCTGGAGATGCTGGTCTTTTTTCCAGTGGGCTGTACTAGAATTCAGATCTTGTCTTTTCGGAGGCAAGAAAGCTCATCTCTGGCAGCCCCGACAGGCCCCACGCTGTCCCGGCCGGGGCAGGACAGGCTCTGTTACCCTGCAAGCATGCTGTGACCCGGTGCAGTCTCACACCGAGCGTGCAAACCAGCGCTCCCGCAGGGTCTGTGACCGGTGACGCGATGCTCCCAGCCCTGGGGCGGTCGCCGGCTTCCCCACGCTGCAGCAACCCCCAGGGGCTTTCCCTGCCCAGCTTTGGCCTGCTGCTGCCTTACGCAGCCAACAGCTTGCTCGCTCAGCCCCGGCGCTGTTGAACGACAAGTTTAACAAGATCTATCTTCCCTGTGTAAATCCATTGCCTTTAAGCCAGCTACTGGGAAGATTATGGTTTACTTATTGGAAAACCACAGGGTCCGCACTTACACGGACCTTGCTTAGGACGTGAACATAACGTTTACCTTATAAAAGAAATTACTCTCTGGGGGAAAAAAGTGATGTGTAAAACTATTTATTGCTACCTTCTCATTTGTTCAGTATCTCTTGCAGCTTGAATTGGAAGTCATGGTCCAGCTTTCCAAGTCCACAAAATTACCTTAAGCTTGTGAATTACCCAGCTTTGTTTGGTTTTCTCTTTTTTTTTTCCCTCCAAGTTTATAAGATGATTTATTCAAAATGTGTTAAGTAACTGTAAAGAACCTTTCTTAAATGCGTTTTCGGTAGTTTATGCTGAAAAAAAAACCAGCTTTGATCCTCAAACCAAAAATGGAGTATCTTCATTTCACTACGGCATCACTCAGGAGTATGAAACATGCCAGTAACAGAGAGGGTTTGGACTCTGTACTAATCTTTGTCTGTCAAGAAGAGGCTTTAATTAAGAAAACCCAACGAGATAAGTGTGGTTTTTTTCCTGTTAAGATGCTGGAACTCTAGCGCTTTACAGGTTAATATACAGCCTCTTGCTTCAAGAATGAAGGTGAAAGCTGCCCACTAATAACTTTCTGTCCAAACAGAGTACAAATTAAATGTTGTTAAAATTAACTGTAATAATGACATCAGTCAATCATGAAGAATAGCATTTATTAATACATGACCTGGAAAATTTATCATGTGCCACCTGCCACCATTTAAAACACTTCAGATATGTTACCCAGCTTTAGTAATGTCACAGGATGTTTAGAGTTACTCTCTCAACCAACATAGAAACATTTATACATTTTATTAGAGCAGTAAAGTATCCTCATCCTTGAACTTGCTCTCAGTAACACGAGGTACATAAAATCGCACAATCCACAGCCCTACCTCTTCCCACCCCTTCCCACTCTAAAATCAGAGTTTACAGGGAGCTCTGTTTCCCGATGGCGAAGGTCTCAGTCCGACTGCTGAGCACATGCATCTACTTTTGCAGATCCTGCTCTTCCATGGGAGCCCAGTGCTTTAGCGTGTTGTGAGGAAACCTGCCCCAAATGTAGCTGGTGCGGTCCTGCCGTAGTGCTCAAGGGTGTGAGGGCCAAGGGTGCCTTGGTTTTAACAGTAATACTGTGAGAACTCTTTTGAAAAGGCGGATCTCCTCATTTTGGAGAACGTGGTAAGAAGTGAAGGCAGGCTCTGGGATGACTTCTGTAACTTCTGATTGGAAAGGCAGTACTTCCAAAAGCAAAATCTCCCATTAACGGTTATCGAGACTATCCTTTTCCCTTTTTTAATATACCTACTACAAATTGATTAGAATCTCCAAAGTAAAAATTTAAGTGAAGTCTTTATGTTCTTCAGCGCAGTGGCACAAACAGGCTAAAAGCTGACAGGGAGAACTGCCAGTCGCTGGAGATGGGTCTGAACACGTTGTCACCCTCCGGAAGGGCTGCACTTGGGCAGCTGGGTATCAGTTCAAAAACTCTGCTTAAATACAGTTTTTAACTCCATCGGCCAAGTTTCATTAATTCATATACATTGTAGTCTCTGCTGTTCCCAAACCAGTATGTTCAGCGAATGAGAGTTGAAGTTGAAAAACAAGAATTCATGGTTGAGTTTTTGCTCTCACCCTAATAAATAGTGGGTATATTGCAAAAAGTGACCACAGCTATCCTGTCTCAGCTGTGTAAGTTGTACTATTTCAGTGTTGCATGTAAGCACCTACAGCCCCAACTGGATTTGTGACTTACTAACAGATGTAAAACCTCATTTTGGACTGGGCCTTGACTCAGATTTTCTTCATCCTACAGTGCAGATAGCTAATGTCTAACGAACTGAGTTACTTACAAGAAGAAAGCAAACGCGCAGCAGATGTGGAGAGAGGAGTTGATACATTGGTGCAAAGTTGCTCTTGTATAACTGAAGAAAATTACTTTGTGTAACCAGAAAGTACTGAAGTGATATGATAGTGTATCAACATCTAAATACAAAATATCTTGTTCATTTAGTTAAAAAACTCCAGAGAAAACGTGGTATCGGCAGAACTTGTCTTAAATGACCAATAAAAATATGCTGCTTAAATTAAGTATCTTATCAGAATTCTTTCTAAGAGAAAATAAGCATGACTATACTAATTATGCTTAGGGATAAATACTAGGCTTAAAAGAGAGCAAGCTTCCCCAACCTTTGTTCTGTTGTTTAAGCTTAATTACATCAGGGGTTTTTTTGATGGTAATTATGTTCTGTGCTGATGGGTGTCTTCTAATCAGTCTTTTTAGTTTTCCTGTAGTGCAGGATTGTGGCTGTGACCCAAATATTGAGAATGAGCATGGTTATGAAACGGATGAGAACTAAAAGGGGGAGAAAAGAAAATCTTTTAAGCGTAAATCCAGAAGACACTTTGTTTTGTAAACCTTCACTGGTGTCCAAACAGCCTGGCTCCCCTTACGTAACTGTTTTTAGTCAATTAGTTTAAATTACCAAGTCCAGGAACCCAGAAATTCTTAAAGTAAATCTAGCAGAGAAGAGCATTTAGCACTTGTGAGTGATACCTGAAAATACCACACTACAGCACTTTTAATTCCCTTGTGACAAAACCAGGAGAATAGTACAAGTTTGAGTAGCCTCATATAAATTTTTATTTACACCTAAAATTAAACTCGGGAGCTGCAGCTCATGTGTCCTGTATAGCTGCATGTGGTGTTGATAATAAAGGGATTATTCTCTACTGCCATCTGTTAGGTTTACACTCAGGGAGACATGAAATACTTGTATCTGTCAGATATTAGTGACAGAAAATCTGACAGCTGAGAAAAAAATCAGTTTTTCAGTTTCTTGACTAACTTTCGGGTTTCTTTTAAACCAAAGGGAGCGTGGTACCTCTGCCTGTGAGACCACAACTTGAAGTACAAGTGTATTTAACAGCTGTTGGTAAGTGGAATATTCACAGAAATGTACATAAAACTGTTTCCAAACTATGTGATATTTGCCAGTTTCGTACACAGATACGAAACCAAGATGAACACACCAAAGTGTTCAGTGTTGGAAGTTAACAGGAAACGTTCTCTGTTAGAGCAGCACACTTTGCTGCTGTCCCTTCCAGGCTCTGCTCTATTTTAAAAAGCAGCTTTAACCAGAGCCAGCTTTACTTTCAGGAGCCAGCTTTTTAGTTCACAGTGGTTTTCTCCCATTTTTCTTTCCTCCCCTCGATACACCTCTCTCGCTTCTGATCAGCCTAAGTGTGTAGCTGTGGGAGAGCTGGACTTGATCACTGACCCAGACTAAAATTCTGCGTGTGTGTTATTTTTTGGTGATGCAGTTAACTGCGTGGCCCCAAAACTCTTACTCTGGCAAAGAGAAAGCAGCAAGCGTGGGGCTGAAAATGAGTGAGTGAGCCTTTTCCAGTGAAAGAGCCACTTCAACTGCTTCTAAAAGTACAGCCTTATTGTGCTGCAGAGGACTGCTTAAAAAAAAATAATTAAAAAAAATCATTCATATGATGTGTCTGATGAAATACCAGTTTTGAACTAGAACAGGAATACACCAAATGAAATACAATGTGGTTTTGTTCCTATTCTGACATCCACCAAGTCTTGATTTTTGAAAATTCTGCTCTTTCAGTTTTATCAGGATGGCAAGAAGCTGCTAAATAAATTTGCTTTATAATGAAATCAGCTGCAAATTATACATTTTAAGCCAGTTTTTTTGTGAGTTTCTTACTAGCCTACTATTTAATTTTCAGCTTCCCATAAACTGTTTGAGTGTTGTGCCAAAAACTATTCTTATACTAAGCTGAACTTTAAGTAGTTTTCTAGAATTTTTTAATGCACAAACCCCACAATAACAAAAGGAAACACTTATTTGAAAAGTTGTCACTCAATTATAGATCTTTTAAGGTGTACTTTACTGAATTTTTTTATTTATATACTGAAATGTTGAAGATTTTTAATGCTTTAATCTGCTATTTCCTTAATTAGGATAATTTTGTAATGCTTTTGCCTTTTGAAAAAAAAAGGCTGTTTGACTACTTGTCATCGTGTGATAATAAGCATGAGCAGGCGGGGTTTTGTTTGTTTTCTCCAGGTATTTGACTGATTGGTAAACCTGTGCTACTTTTTTAGCAGTAACTCCTTCCCTCACTGTGCCAACGTATGAGGCTTGTGGTTTGTTCTTCAGAGACCAGATAACTACTTTTAAAGAACAGCTCAAAACTACCATGGCAGCTGCTACCTTGGAACGGCGTGCAGTTCCCAACTTTACTCACCTGCAAGATCATTTGTAGTCATTACAGTCGTAACTATTCTTGCTGCAAATGGAATGAATTCTTATTAGTGGACTAGATACAAAGTGTTCATACCATCAAAAAATTATGAAATACCTATTTTTCAAAAGAGGAGAATCTTACCCACACATTCCCACTTCTGAGTGCATCCACTCTTCACTATTTTAGTTCCCAAGAGCTAAAGGTCTCAAGGGAGATCAAGCTCTCAAGCCGAGTGACACTGTATTAAGGGTCTCTTCCAATCAGAAAATCACTGATTAGATTTTTTTACACTTGTATCTCTCTCTCTCTCTAGGTTAGTGAGTTTACTGCCTCTCTTTCTGTTCTCCCCCAGTAGCTGATACTGAGCTATACCCACAACCCAGTTCTCACGACTTAACCACCCTGAATGTTCACTTGCCCACTTTTAGGCTTCTGCCTAAAATAAGAGGAATTCAGCTTTCCTCCCTACAACAAATCTACACGTTAATTAATTCACATTTGCAGCAGATGACAACCATTTACAAAGTTTATTGGCGTTGCTCAGCCAACATACCACAGCTTCTAATTACCCACTTCAATGCATTTGTTTCACGGGGAAATAGATCCAGCATCGCTATGCTTTGTAGTAAGACTATTTTAAACAAGTTTCATGAATACGACAAAGGCATTTTTGACAACTGGCTGTACAACTGTTCACTAGGGAATTGCCACATTAACTGGACAAATCCCTGTTCTCGGTACATTCCTAAATTCTTTGCTGAGCAATGTAGTTACACATTGTCATAGTTAAAGGTATTGAGCATTAAGTGTGTATTTATTGGTAGATGCTGGTGAGGCCTTGGTACAGCCTGCCCAGGGAAGCGGTGGAGTTGCCATCCCTTCAGGTGTTACAAAAACATGCAGACGTGGCACTTCAGGATACAGGTTAGTAGTCATAGTAGTATTGGGTTATTGGTTGGACTTGATGATCTTAGAAGTCTTTTGCAACCTTAAGAATTCTATGACTTTTCAGAATTAGTGTTGTCTGATTGCCTGACTCAAAATTTAGCACCTTTTCATGCTAGAACATTGAAATCAGTTATTTCAACTGCATCAGTTTGCCTGTTTTCTAAGTCAAAGTGTCACTGGTGTGTCAGAGGTAAAACTTGATTTCAAGAGACTGCCTGGTATCTGAGTCTCAAAGGTTGGCACTAAAGGTAACTAAGTTAGGCAAGATTTTTACCTGCTGCGACTTAGAGTAGACCTCGCAAAAGAGGCATTAGCAGGAGAGAGGTTTTAAAAAAGGAGAAGTTGATGCTTTCACCCCAAGTTGCCCACAGCTTACTTGTGCAGGTATATGCAGCCATACTCCAGGTCAAAGCGCTCACTTGTCCAGAATCTTTTGTCTGCCAGAGATACCGCAGCTGAGCCAGCTTACTGGCTGCACTGATGAATGTGCACAAATTCTGAAAAGCAGGTGAAAAAAGGAGAAGGAGAAAGAACCTCCAGTCTGCGATTGTATTACCAAAGTGTTTAGCTTATGGCTGTTAGTATATAACTTATTAAAAAACAGGGTTAGTTTTTTTCATTTAGATGTTTTTTTCAAATAAATAGATGCTTTTCCAGTGTTTGGTAAACGCCAGCGTTTCAGCTTCTTACTAAGGAACCGTGAAGCAAAAAATTTGAAGTTGCCAGAAGCAAGGGACTGGGTTCTGAGGTGCTCAAAGAAAAAAAGAAGCTCAAAGAGTGTAGCAATTGCTCCTGCTATCATCAAATGCTTGGTAGAGGCAAATATAAGAATGAAAGAAAGAAAAATGCCTCTCAACCTGCTACACTAAACTGTTTATGAAAGTTAGCTAAAATGAGACTGATCTAGTCTAAACAGTGAGGCTGATTCAGACCATCTGTTACCATTATGTCTGGCAAACGAAACCATAAAAGAATGAGAAAACTGACAAGAATGTGTGGAAAATGAGCCCAATTGGTGGGAAAAAATAATGAAAGGAATGGAGTATTTGCTCTGTCATGCTTTAAAGGGGGATTCTGCAAAGGCAGCGGGTAGAGGAGACCTCCACCGTTGGTCTTTGTGCCTTGTTGATTTCCCTTCCAAGTAAGAGAGGTGTTAGGCTTAGAAGTTTTTACACCCATTTGTCTCATCTTTTGCATTAGGAATTAATCTGAAAGCTTAACTTTCTCTCTTCTGTAGCTTTAACCTACATAGGGCATTACCAGATTATATTTTGCTTGCAAAATTCTAGGACTAAAAGGAAAAAAGATCTTGTGAAATATTTAACATTCCCTATTGTAAATGCTTTCGCTGATGCTCTGTGTTTTTTCTCTCATGTTAAAAGTTTATTAATGGAGATTATGATATTAGGATAATTATTTTTCAATATCTTAAACCTTTGCTAGTTTTAATTAAGGCACCACAATTAACAACTTTATCTCAGAACATACTTTTTTTTTCCCCTCCCCACAGAGTCTCTGTTCCCACTGCTATGTTTTCAAGCCATGCATGGAAGTGAGAACGAGCTGTATCTGAAAACCAGTTGGTTGTTCTGAAAGCTAACCTAAATGATGAATTCTTCCAAGGACAAATATAAGGAGAGATTTCACTGATAAAGGCTTCCAGAAAAAAAGTTGTTCTCTATGAGGACCTAATTTCAAATAATCATGCAGCACTTACCATGGCCAGGTCTATTATCCACTTCTGCAGCGTTAGCAGGTACCAGCCCCCCCAGAATCTTACATTATGTTAAGCTCCATGCACTGAAAATTCTAGGATGCCAAAGGTCTTGAAACTGCCTAGGGAATTAGATTTTTTTAAACATCTGGAAATAATCTCATTGAAAATTTTTATAACAGACTCTACAATCTAGATAAAACACATTGAGCACTGGTTGAAACATAAAGTATTTGTATTTTGCACACTGTCTTTGGCTGAACAGTGCCTGGAGTTTCTTAAGACCTGCTCCAAAGCATAAGACTTGAGATTTAAGCCCAAGTCCTATTTAAAAAAAAAACACACACAAAAAACCAAAAAACCACCAACAAACACTGTTGTGTTCGTTATAGCAAGTACAATCTGCATGAGTAGGAATCAGATTCCTAGGAATGAGAGAAAAATGCATCACTTCCACCCTGCATCTCTAGCAAAGAGGTAAATTAAGAATTGATCTCACTACTTATCAGTTGTGGGCCTTCTAAAGCGCAGCTACATAGAAGACTTACTTCTTGGAGAGATCTTGCTATGATCTCAGAAATCAGCATCTGAATGTGGAATGTGTGTTGAGGGGTGGCTGAAAATGATTTACAGTGGTAGCACAAAACAAAAGATGACAGAGCTGCTATGCAAAGAACTACCAAACAAGCTACATAAACCAAAATTCCCAGATTTCAAAGGATACGTGACTGCATAGAACAAAGCTCGTTTCATTTCTCCTCTGAAATGCAGAATAAACAAAAGGAGAATGACATCTGAAATAAATAAAAGATCGGTCATCAGAGAAGGCAGAGAAGGGGGCCAAATGCAATCCTAAACAGCCCCACTGGGCACCATGTCTGCAGAAACTGGTTTCTTACAGGTTTTGTCACTCAAATTTGATTGATGTCCAAAACCCTGCAAGCTCCAAAATGAAGGTTTTTTTAGAGTCTGGTGTGTTTATAATGTTTCTTTCTCACATGGAGTCACCAGATAAAGGATGAGCTCACAATGCAACTCCACCCCATATGTATTAATTAGATCTTTCTCTTCTACCTGATCATCTACTTTCACAACATTTATAAGAATTCAGTTACATTTAAGATGTTCATTCCCTTTTCCTCCTGACTCCACAGAGAACTAGTCAACAGTCCCATCACTGCAGTGGAGTACTATACCTATGTGCAGAGCCCTGGAGTGCTAAATGAGCCCTGTTTTGTTTCCAAAACACAGCTTAAAAAAAATTACCTTGTGCAATGATGATGGGATATTCCAGGTATGACTGCAGAGGGTAACTGTAATAGATCTGGTACCTCAGAAACACAAGGAAGCTGAATGAAAAGACACAAAACAGCGTGACTGCAGGAAGGGACAGGACAGCTCCTGCACAACTTGTTACTGTTCTGGCTGTGCCAAGAGGCTCCAGACAGGTGTAGCTGTCAAACTGATCAAGCAAATATGAAGACAAGTGCAACCCTGATGATTCTGTAGTCTATTCTTGTTACCCTCGAATAGAGTAAAATGTAGAGAGCTGCCCACACTTCTTGTTAAGGTGTTACAGTGTGTAATTTTATTAATTACAAGTGATGAGAAAGAAATAAAAGCTTCCAGACCTGTCCAATCTATGTATTAAGCAAGTTTTACTGGAGTCGAAAGCATCCTCCAAGCTGTCTAGACTGCACTGTTACATAAGATTTCCCAGTGTAGCTGTACTGGTCAGACTGAAAGTCTGTTCTTAAAGACACCAAATGATGGCAATTCTCCTTCCTGCCATTCTCAATACAGTATCTAAAAGGAATTGAACTTTCTCTTCAACTTTCATGGAAGTCCATTGTGTTAGACAGAAACTCCTGGGCTGCAGAGAAAATAGAAAGGACTCCTGGGGCACAGTTTTATGTAAGGAAATAGTGGCCGTTTCCCACGTAGAAAGATGGCATAAGCAACCGCCTGCCTTGTAAGAAAAAGGCTTTTATGGTATTCAGAATTTAAATATCTGAACGTTCTAGAAGTCTTATTTCTTGTAGTGTCATATTAGACTCCCTGCCATCAGCACCATGCTTCTCTGTCACTCCTCTGCCACATCGCCACATGCTGCCTCTGCAGAACCATCCCAGTTTGCACCAGGAGCCCCAAAGCTCCCTGTGACTGGACTCAAAGTATTTAAAGGCTGCAGAATAAACAGTCTACTAAACAAACAGTCTCAAGAAACATTTCAAAAAAAAGCCTTGTTGCAGCTCTGTCAAAATGGCTTTGCCCAGAGCAGGCACAGAACTTGCAGCAGTGTGGGGACTGTGGTTAACATGCAGTTGCTGAGGAGATATTTGTGGCTTCTCCATGCTCACCTGAAATATTAGCTGTAAAGTCATTTCACTGCACACCAACACACATGAAGTGACTTTAAAATACTTCAACTGCTTTTCAGCTGGACTGTGGGGTAAGTTCTGTCTGCTGAAAGTAGAATTTGGTTCACTTCTCTGAGGTGTATTAAGGTAAACAGCAACAACCAGGGTTCAGTGCCATGGAGAAAGGTAGGCAGTTTTGTGAGGTGATTTTTCTGATGAAAAAGCCCCTTTTTAGCTCGGTGTGGAAAGCTAGCAGCCATCCAGCCAGACGTTCTGGCCACCTCCATCACTGGGTTAAGCGAAGACGAGTCTCTTCAAGGTATTTTCTCTCACATCTATGTGCCTACAGTTAATTTATTTTTCATTCCATGCAATCCTCTTTAAGATTTAACAAGTCTAGCCCATGTAAGCTTATTACAGACTGACAAATCTTTGGAGTTTTGACATGGTTTGTAATTTTCTGACAGAATGATTAGGTTTTGCTCATCTGGGTGAGCGAAGCCTGTCCAACTGGTACCATTACCTGCAGGACGGGGCACACGGACCATTTAATAACCTAAATAAACACATGGCTTAAACCCCGCAGGAGGCGTTGCCTCCATGGGTGGCCCGGGTTGGTTTTGGGCAAGCTAAAAAAGACGAGTTTCCCTTTAACGAACAGCGCAATAAAGCTTTAAACCGGGACGTTTCCCAGCCAAGGGGGCACCTGTGCCCGGCGCGGTCACCTGCCTCAGCGGAGGCTCACCGGGAGGAATTAAAAAGAGCCGCGAAGAGAGTGCTCTTGGGCTCTAAGACTCCACAGCCGCTCAACACATCGACCTGCCCGCTCAGAGCTGCGGAGGAACGAACTTCACCGTCAGTCACCGC
>NW_009732801.1:0-2686 GCF_000703405.1 Apaloderma vittatum | reverse complement strand
CAATGGCTGTAAAAGCCAGTAGGAAGCTGTAAGATAAAACACCCAGATTGTGATAAAAGGGGAAACAAGGCGAGGCGAGCTGGCGTCCTGAATGCGAGTCTTGTACGTCTTATTATCAAGTTAATTAAAGCTAGCATCTGACAATGTCACTCGGCTGTAGAAAAAGGGATTTAAATGCAGCGTCTCCCAGGACTGCGTGTCAAGGGCTGCTTTTCATTGAGCTGGTGCGAGTGTTTGGCTGGAGGAACAGCTCTCCGGATTGAAGGGGGTGCCTTTAAAGAAGCAGCAATTGACAAGGAAGCAATTATTAAATTTTGATGTTCAAAAATAAAAAAAAAGAAAGACGACGAAGAAGAAAACGGCCTCTATAATTTGTGTTTTAGATGGAGAGCAATATAAAGAGATATCAAGGCCGAGAACCATCAAAAGCCTCCCCCCCCCGCCCATAAAAGCTCCTCTCAAACACTTTAAGAGAGATTTTTAGAAGCTCGACAAGGATCCTAGAAACATTAAAACAGAAGTCGATTTTAAATGTGCACATTGAAATGCACAGAGCCGCTTACTACGTGGACTTGCACTTGAGGTCAAGTGACGGACGGATTGTATGCTTCTCCATAATAATATTAATTAAACAATTTGCATGCTAATAAGGTAACAATTATCAGGGCTTCTGTTGAAAGATTCAGGTTATTACAACACGCCAATCTGGAGGCCAGGGGTCAGGGAGTGAGAGGCGAGAGAAATTTCAACTCAAATTAACATTCTGTCAGCTCCAGAAAATGGGATAAATAAAGTCGAATTAATTCATTATAATAAAGAGAGAGAGAGAGAAAAAAGTCCCCCCTCTCTTATTCTGGGCTGGATTGATTACCATTCTGTATTCAGAAACACGTCCCCCTCGCATTCCTCTCCTGAAATCCGACAGAAAATGAGGCATTTATTGCTACAGGCAAAATTTGGTCCAGTGGACACAGTTTACATTTAGTATTTATAGAGAAAGAAATTAAATTATGGTGAAAAGTGAAGCCCTTGACCCCAGAATTAATACCAACCCCATCATTTCCTTATTTCTGTACGGGCTGCGTAGTCCAAATTCAAGATACCTTTTAGCTCTAAGCAGAGGCAGGGAGACCATAATTAAACTAATCTATAGGGGGGAGGGAGGAACAGCAATAATACAGCAGTATATTGTATGGCATTCAATTAGGTGAATAAATACAGCTCCGGACAGACAACATAGATTAGAGACTCGGCTTCCTTTTTATTTCAATTTTAGCTTCCCCTTCTCTCATACCCACACAAACCAGCACTAGGAAATGTATCATCTTGACTGGATGTTTTATAACTGGAAAATCTATTTGTATGTTTTCCCGAGATAAAGTGTCTCTCCCTCTTTCTCTTTCCCCTTTCCCCTCCCTATTTATTTTTATTTTTTTCCTCTTTCTCTATCCCCCCCTCCCCCCTATACCCGACTGGAAGGATTTAATTCTGCACGAACCTCCCAGGAAGATTTAAAGAGTTTCCCCTGTTTGATTTTCCAGCCCTGCTCTTTCTCTTCCTCTCCTCTTTGTTAATCGCAAACGCTGCTTCTCCCCGTTCTCCCCTTCCCTTCCCGCCTTCTCGGGGGCTGGGGGAGCCGTCCCGGGGGGCGCTGGGCTGAGTCCCCCAACCCCGGGTTCCCCTCTGGCCCTGGGGACTGAGACCTCTGGTCCCAGCGGGCTCGGGATGGGAAGGGGGAGAAGTATCCCCCCACACACCTTCCTCCCTTCTAGGAGCCTGGAAAGTGTTTCTCTAGCCAGACTCTGCGGGAGAGGGCACAAACCCGGGGGTCCCTGACCCCGGTCTTTGTCGGAGATCTGTCCCTTTAATTATGAATCGGGGGAACCTATCGATATTTTATCTGGGTGGAAACTTCTACGGGGACGTAATTTAATTAGGACAAATTTGGCGACTGTTTGGAAGCTGTTACTGACTGGCGGGGCGAAGCGTAGGGTGTGCGGTGGGCTGCTTTTCCTGCGGGGAGGAGGGGTGGCGATAGTAAGAAGGGAGGGATGGGAACTTTATTGGGGTTTGATCTTCTTTCTTCTCTCCCTTTTTTTAAAAAAATGTTTGGCCTCCTCTTCAGCCAACAGAGGCTGCTCCCAGTTGTGGCTGCGCTCACAATTCGAGGGTTGTGGTTGCTGCTGGGGAGGGGGGTGGCCGCGGCCGAATCGATAGGAGATTGCATTAATTATAATTTCGATTGATATGCTCAAATCTCCTTCTAAATGTTGCAAACGGATCTTCCTTTTTTTTTTCCTTTTTTTTTTCCCCCCATTTTTTTTCTCTCTGCCCCCCTCCCCTCTACCCTGTTATAGAGCCGGAGAGGAGATGAAAAGGCTTGTAGTTTTAAATTCAATGTGACAGCTCTGGAAAGAGCGGATGATGAATCTCCTATTATTGGATCAGTCTATTTGCCGCTCAATGTCTCTCTGTAATTGGAGCAACATCACTTTAAAGGTTCAGAGAGTAGAGCATTTCTGGTGAAAAATCCCCACAACACGCTGGTGAATGTTTTAAAGGGAAATCTATTAGTGATTTGGAGAGGGGAGGGGACAAGGGGGAAGAGGGTGGGTTGGAGGGGTGTGGGGGGAGGCTCTGTATGTGTGTAACTCCGGCTGTTTAGTATTTAACCGAGTATCAGGCA
>NW_009732800.1:0-2093 GCF_000703405.1 Apaloderma vittatum | reverse complement strand
CTCAGTGGGAACTGCGGGCCCTGCTAAGCCCCACACTGAATCCAACCATGGACAAGGGGAGATCTCCAGAAAATCCCCTCACACAATGTGACACAAGGCTCTGTGAATGGGTATCTCTTCATCTTTGCTGGGCTCCAGATCTTCGTGCCTGCTTGGAGCCCATCATACCATCTTCCTGCTTTGCTTGGGCATCCCTTCAGGCCTTGCTGTCCCCTGACAGCACAGCCCCATGGTTGATGCCTGCTCCTGCAGCACAGCTGATGTGCTCTTCTGGGCTGCATGAAGCCAGAAGACAGAGAAAGGCCCTGGACAGGGCACTGCTCTTATCCCAAGTCCCTCCTTCCTTCAAATTGCAATAAAAGCTCTGTTGCATCTCAATGCTGACTTTTGGTTTTACTTAATCTTTACTGCACACCCAATAGCACAAGTGGCAGCCTTGGTTCCCCTGAGTTTCTCAGAAAGCTGCCACCTGAGACCCTTTAGGGTGACCTTTGGGAGCTGCCTTGCTTCTTCCTGCCTCATCTCAGGCCTCAAATCATGCTGCAGGGGGATTGTGCAGAGCAGGAACCATGATCACATCCTTAACCATCAGTTTCTCCCTCTTTGTTCCCCCTGTCTTCCCCCAACTTTGAACTCCTGCACCCTGCAGCCCGAGAAAACCTGTCAGGACCAGGAATGAGGTTGCTGCCCACCCTGAATTGCTTGCAGCCCCAGGACAGTGGGGATTAGGCTGCCAACAGAGACACTCCAATGGCAAATACCTAGCTCAGAGCCACTTGGGAGGTCATAGGTTGACAAGGGAGAGGGTGACCAACCCCCAGCACCTTCACAAATGCCTTGTCTCAGTGTCCCCCGCTTTTCTCCACCCTTCAACCATCTCTTCACTCTCTTTTGTCTCCCTCTCACACTCCTTCTTGGAGTAACTTTGGCCCCATCTTACACTCACCCCTGGAGCAGTTGTTCTTCATGGCACATCTTCCCTGTGTCTCCCAACAACTGCATGGGGACACGGCTCTGCCCAGGAACACCAGTAGAACTTCCAACAACCCAGCACTCTGCACCAGACTTTGCTGGCCTTATGGTGCTCTTCCTTGCAGAACAGCCCACAAAATAGCTCACACTGACACACCTCCGCAAAGCACCCAGCCCAAACAGCCATGGCAGTCACCAAAATGCCCTTCCACCACTGTGCCTTCAGCAGACACACAGAGGACACCACCTGAGTCCAGGCCATGGTGGACGGTGAAGAATCGGTGCAGGGGAAGCTGGGAGGATGTAGAGATGGGTGACCAACCTCTTCTTGAGTTCCTCAGCAGCAACCAACTTGCTACTACATTGTTCTTCCTGATGGCTCTGGCCAGAACTTTCTCTGTGAAGGGCCACCTTGTTGTGCTGGGATCACAAGACCAGCAGACAATTGGGGATTGGGGTGGGAGGGGCCTCAGGAAGGAAGGCAGTTCAATGTCCGTCTCAGACCTTTGTGTTTCATGTGGCTAGATGCCTGTGGCCATTGCATGGCTCCGACAGGAGACTTGAGAAGACCTGTCTGTCTCCATCTCAACCCTTCCAGTGTGTCTGTCCACCTCCATCAATCATGGCACAGGGGCATGGTCAGCATGTGGAAGCAGCCCTGTACACACAGTGGCCATCGCTCCATTCCCCTGGTCCTTGAGATGTGACCAATAACAAACCAATAAGAGGAGGTAAAGCCAGGCATGTTGGTTTAGCAGAGGATTTGGAAGAACTTTTGCAGGACACCTTTGGCACTTTCATGTGTTCAAAGAGGTCTTTGGGAATGTTTGTCTTCATCGTTAGTGGGGGCCAGAGGGACCTCAGTGGGATGTGCTCTCCAAGACCCAGCTGGGACTGTCATCATCAGTTGTAACACACTGAGCAAACTGCCCCAGTGTTCCAAGGGCAAAGCACCGTGGGAGATTCAAACAGCTCAGATTGACATGCCCTGAGGTCTGGGGGAAGAAGAAGGAAGGATGAATAAAAACCAAGGGTCAACATTGTGATGCAAGAGAGCTTTTATTGCAATTTGGGAGAGGAGGGATTTGTGAGAAGAGCAGAGTCCTGTCCAGGGCCTTCCC
>NW_009732799.1:6142-6402 GCF_000703405.1 Apaloderma vittatum | reverse complement strand
TGTACTCTTCTTTCAGCCCTGGCCAAGCTGTAAGAAGAATTCAACGGAGCAAACAATATCAGATGTTCCCGCATTCAAAGTTATGTAAGGTTGTTTATTTAATAGTATAAAAGCTGGACCCTCTTGCAGCAACCTCAGAAACCTCACCTATGAGTGGACGCACTGCGTAGGACTTCCCAGTTTGGGAGGGTTTTCCAGAAACCTTGCTGCAACAGGGGCTGCCCAGCGACTGCGGGTCTGGATGATTTAGGGCGATTGGT
>NW_009732799.1:0-5304 GCF_000703405.1 Apaloderma vittatum | reverse complement strand
TAAAGCAAATTCCATTTTCCACCATCTCGGAGTTCGTGCGTGCTTCTCCACACTCTAGAACATAAATATTTAATGTTAACTCTAGCGATCAAGAAGGACCTAATAAAGAATTTTAGCTCTGAAACTGTATCTGGTTCTGTCAACTTGAGCAGCTGAAGATAACCTGTCTGGAGCAAGGACTTTCCACAGACCGTCTGCCACATTACTCTTAAAATCCAGTTTACACCAGCATCTTAGAAACTCAATCATTTAATGAAATCTCAGCTGAGACTTTGGGGAATTAAATAAGTTTGTTTCCTCTGGCAATTTATAAGCTTTTATTTTCTCTAAAAGAAATCTTTCCCTGCACACATGATATGGTTAATGCATCCGTGGTACATCCACTTTTCAGTGTGAACCGATAATGAAATCCATTGCTTGAAGTGTGTAATGAAAGTAGTACAATTTGAAATCATCCATACTATTAAATTTTTTTTATAAAATATCTAGAGATTAAGAAATCTATCTAACACTAAAGTGTTTAGCAATTTACGTTTAGGTGACTGCTCAATTTTACACAAGTATCAGAAAAATTTTGTCTTGTAAATTAAAAAATAAATTTTGCAGAAATAGGCAAGGGGAAGTATCTTGTCTCTGATTCCACATTTATGATAATTTTCCTTCAAACTTCCTGACTTACAGAACAAGTACACACACAGCACACATTTTCAGAAATAAGGATTTTGTGCAAATGTGCTAAATTCAGAGAGGAGCATTGCAAACAAAAATACAGCATAAGAAGGTATAAATTTTTGAAATAAATTAGCATAATAAGGTGGCAATTTCAGTCTTTCCCAAAAATCATGAAAAATGAGAGGAAAAAATGAGCAATTGTGGGAAAATAAAAAGCTGTTTCACCACTTAACGTACTATGAAGAGTCTGATACACAGAGAAGCTGCCGTTCTACATGGTAAAAAGGGTTTGCATTTTGAAATCAAAACAGCATTATCGATGCTAAGAACTTCGTATTAGGGATAACACACACAAGTATGCCTATGAATTATCACCTCTTTTGTGATAAAACTTTTAAATGAAAGACAGCAATGAAAGATGGCTCATGAAACACAGCAAAAAATTCATTAACATAAATATTGGCATATTTTGTGTTGCATTTCAGACAACTCTTGTGATTTGATCTGTAAAGCATACATATTGATTTACTGGATGAGAACTGGATGGAAAAAACACAAATCAAAACAAAATAAAGAGAGATGAGGTACAAAATACTGTCCTTACCAAACTAAATTCAAAAGCAAACAAGATCCTGTACATTTTCTGAAGCATAGATATCAGAGCTGTTACATGTCAACCAGTGGAACTGAGTATGGCTTTACTTCTGTACTATTTTCATTGTTATAGGATTTTTTTTTCTTTTAAACCAAATGAATCTGGTGATCACCGACGATTTCAAATAAATGCCTTGAAAAAGAGTTTTCAGTTTATAAGTTAGATTATCCAAGTTTCTGATCTCTAATGAGGTTGTATTCAGGAGTGTCCTTCTGGCCTCACATCTTAGAGAGTTGTACCACAAGAGAACATTATCTTGGAAAGAAATGTCACAGATCTTTACCTTTCCCACATTCGCACTGAGTTGAGGAGCAATTTCTGTAAAAGTTTGTATGGTCATACTGAACCGTTGGTATTTAATATCCAAGTACACAGCACAGGGGTTTGATACACAACCCAAACAGTACTTCAGAAGACAAAGATCTTAACTATAACTCAGTACTTTTATCTCTTTGGTTTTTTTTAAACTCTTTTATTCCTTTATTACTGACTGATACTTAGCCACTTTCTTATGCATCAGCAATGATTCTAATAATAGGTCCTTCTGTAACAAAGCTTAATAAAAACAAAATCGGTGTCTACTTTTTGTGTTGATAATGTAAAAATGATACACACAGATGATACTGCAGGCAAAAAAAAAATCTTAGCTGAAGGCTCAGTACAGCAACAGCAACATTTCATGTATTAAGTAGTGTCAATACTTAATATTCACTGCTCAAAGCAAATTAATGAATTTGAATAAGATTCCCTGGAAAAGATGCAAACAAGCAAAGGCTGAGTTATATTACCATATGTGTTAGAGTAAAGCAACAGGTTGTTACATATCCACTGCCCCTGTAGTGCTAAACTCAGCTTCCAGAGAGTCTCAACTCACTGAGCTGGTCAAAAATATCAGAAAACTGCTTGTGCACACAGTGGAAATTGCAGGACCTCTGCTAATGCTGATTCATGTTACCAAGGGCTAATCATGTGCAAAACACATGTTTTGTGTTAGATTTGGATCTTTCTGCAAGAAAGCTTCTGTTTAGGATGGAAAGTCTCAAAATAGACATCTGAAAGCTTCTAAAATGTTATTACTATCCACCCACCAAGTTAAATTACTAACAAAAGAAAAAAGGATATAATGCTCGACAACATCCTAGGCAGTTTCCATAATTTTACATATCATGGGATGAATCTGGCTTTGTGAGTAACTGTTGTCATGGCAACAGCGTTATGGTCCCAAAGGGAAATAAATCCTCCTAACAGTTTGTGACAAACCAGCCTAGCAAAGAACAAAATTACTCCAATCTTGCTAAAGGATTATTGATTTATTATTTGGAGGTTGGCATTGGTTATTGAAAAATCTCTACCATATCTTTTTTGAATGTGTTTCCAAGAGCAGGATCGAGATAGCTGAGGATTTGCTTTAGGGGAGATTTTTCTCTCAGAATATGCAATTTCTGCAAAACCAGACTCTCTGTTTCCACCCAGCACACAACTCAACTTCATTACCAAAAAAAAGGCTGAAAATTGGCATTTATTTCTGGTTGCCTTGACCTAGAACAGCATATTTTGAACAAATGGAAAGAAGCAAAACCTTTCTCTTTAAAACAGTTCAATATTAAATGAATTCCTCATTCATTGCCTCCAGAAGATGTGCTTGCAGTGAAGGAGGTGGATAAGATAAAGTTTATACCAAGTGTTTTTTCACATGAATAATTGACCTGTATGGCTCCTACCCAGATGGAAACCACGTTCAGTTCAGGGAATCCCACACCTATTTCAGCACAGAGACACTCTGGAGTGCATTGGAAGTTAGGAGAACATTATGGAGAGGCTGTTCTTACTCTATTTCTATGTCCTTCTGAGCCACTCTCCCTCCAAAACTGAGACAGGATACATGGAAAGATGGGCCTTTAATCTTTGCCACTACAGGCATTTCAGTAAGATTCAGGCATCTGAATTTCTTACTGAAGTTATACATCATTTTTCTAGATTGGCCTATCTGGGATGAATCAGGCTTCTCCGCTTGATTATGTCTTCCATGGTGCAACACGATCCTCTCTGAAACTGACATGCTCTATTAAAGAATTGCCATCTCAAGGTAGAGGTCATTTAAAGATGCAATCTAATAACTGGAAACCCAAGCAATAACTCAAACGGCCAATTGATCAACATCTTAAAATATGATAGTCTGTCCAGCCTAGATAATACATTAGCCTGACACCAAACATTCCTCTGTTTATCAGTATCATGTTTTTGTAACTCAGTCTCTGGGGTAGTATTCCTGATTGCCACCAAACTGTTGTCACCCGAAAAGGTTATTGAACTGTACACTGCATGTTACAGCAGCAAGCTATACTTCATTGCATATTGTGAAGCTTAATGAGTGTTCTTAATGAGCTTTCAAAGATTATCAAAACAAAGTAACTACCTCATCAGCACATAGAAAAAGTGAAATTAAAATAGGGAATCAGTATGTGTGGGGCAATGATTGTTCATATGCATTAATTTCATCTGCCATTTCTCTGTGTTCTATAATGAACCAATTTCAAACCAGTCATTTAAGGTTACATCTTCCGCTACCCTTTAAAACTACCAATTTAAAAGCTCTGAAGAGACATGTCCATAATTTTCAAATTTAATTAAATATGAGAAATATTTATAGATACAGCTATTACTTCTACTATTATACTATGGGAAATTGAATGATCTACTAGAGGTACTCCAGCCAGTAAAAGAATTAGAATCAATCACTCAGAAATAAGGGAGCGAGAGACCTGCAGGCCTGGCATTCCAGCTTAGCAATAATATGGTAAGACCACTATGTCCTTTCCAAAGTTTCTTGACCTCTTAATGTCATGACTATTAGAAAACATCCTGTCTACGGGGGTTTATTATTTTTTCCGATGTTATCATAGATCTACTCTCAGTTCCGTTTTTACTGTCTTTTTTTCTCTGTGTTTCCTGCTGTTTATTTCCACCAAGAGACTTTGATATGAGCAATTGCAGTACTTCTTCCACCTGGATGTTGTCATGCCTCAGTTTCCTTGCTGCTGCAGGACGTACCTCAAGTTCTTAACTCAGATTGTGAATTTCACTACAAACCCTCCTTACGGGCATCTCATTTACAAATTAAACCCACTCTTTTCTCTTATGCATGGGGCTAGGCATTCTTCCTGCTTTGGCATCAGGCTTAACAGTCATTCTTGGATTTTCTTCCGCACTTCATCAAAATGGCGTAAGACCCCTGCCAACTTTGTTCCTCAACTTCTGGCTGTGTTTGCCACTGTACAGAAAATTTCTTGGTTATCCATGCTGCTTGTGGTTGCGCTTGTCTGACACAGATGCTTGGCTGCTTTGTGCAGAGGACACCCTGTTTAGGGTCCCTGGAAGTCTAAACCCAAACTAGATGAAACTGCTGGCAACACATCATATGACTGCATCAAAATCTGAACCTGAAGAAACAAAATATTTTTATTTCATGACTGAAACAATCAGGAGTGCAAACCTGAGGAGAAGTGGGGAGAGCTGAAAACAGCTTTCAGTCCAGAAAGTATGAGCTACTGTGGTGGCATTTCTGCAGGTACTAACCGAAGACAGTTAGAAATTTTCCAATGAGATATTTCATCCAAGAAAAATGGCTATGTGGAAATTCATTAATTTCAAAGTAAAATTGCTTCAAAAATGCACTTACAGAGACTAAGAAAAATGTTGATATAGCTGAAGATTTGCTCTGACCTTTTTAAAAAAGGAACATTTCTATGTGCCGTTTCAACAGAACTCCTCATGGAAACAAAACATCTCGTGTCAACGGAAATGAATTTCCAGAGTTTGTTTCACTGAGAACACTGAAATGTATTGTTTTCATTAGATTTTGGGACAGATATGATTATTTTTCCAACTGTGGACTTACAGATGTAAACTGAGATCCCACTCAACTCATGTCCTTATTGTGCCAAAATACACTGAAGTTGCAAATATCATGCCTATAT
>NW_009732798.1:12938-16248 GCF_000703405.1 Apaloderma vittatum | reverse complement strand
AGTGTTTTTGGTTTTTCCCCAGTTCCTACCAGTGCTCTAGAAGCACTTTAGCATCTTTGGTTGGGAGGTGTGAAGGAAACCCAAAGCAGAGCAGAGGAAAAGCATCGCAGCTGCCCCTTGCCTGGAGGCAGACGAGAAGCTTCGTGGCCCTAAGTAAAAAAATGCTCTTTCGCTGCTGGCCCGGGTCGAGGACGCTAATCCCCCAGGATTACTGCAGTCTAGTCATGGCTCAGCCACCAGGATGGTGACTTGGCTGCTCTTAATAAGATAACGGGATCCCGCATCCCCGCGGGGACACAGCACCACACCCCCCTGCCCAGCCACCACCCACCCCACCCAATTAATCCCAGACTGGGAAGCGGGTGGGGAGGAGCATCTTTTAGGCTTTAGTATTGCTCTGAAGCCAACATGGCAACAACTACTGCCCTGGAAAGTCCTGTGGATGCTGTCCAGGCTCTGCAGAGCACCCTCTCCAGAAGCACCAAGAAGCCACAGTCTTCAGAGGCCACAGCCCTGCAATTAGTGTTTGGTCATCAGGTTTTAATGCTTTGTTTTCATGAAGAGACCTTAAGGCAGGCATGCAAAGAGCACAACCTGTGAGGCACAGCCAAAACTAAAGCGCACCCAGTCCCTTGCCACCACATGGATAGGAGGAACGTGACTTTTCCTACGATGCCACCTGCATGAGAAATAGAGAGCTTGTAAAATAAGCAGGACTCCTCCTTTAGCCATATTTACTGGCAGCACTCTGTGATACCATCAAAACCCATGTGCAGCCGTGCCAAGCTGCCCACCTGTGTATAGCCGTTGTGCTCCCAACATCCCTCCTTAATCCCACAAATCAAGTCAACTCATCATCATTAACCTTATTTTTCAAAAGCAAGCTTTCAGGCAAGCTCACCCCTGAACCAAACGCCCCAGCAGGTGCTAAAGCCAGTTCAGAGAGCAGATGGTTACTGCTGTGATTGATGGTCTCTTAACAGATGCTGCAGAGCTGGGAGATGCAAGTGTCTGGCTGCTGTGGCAGGGGCCCGGCCGGCGCGGCAGGGCCACGGCTGCTCTGTGGCTCCTCGTGGCTTAACCGCTCCAGCTGACAAAGCTCAGATTTTGGAGGCCACCAGGAAGCACTTGGGGAAAAAGGAAAGAGCTCCAAGTCTACTCGGCTTCACAGCAACAGCGAGGGCGTCTAGTCAGCTATAGGGCACAAATAAGAGCCAAGGCAGCTCTGAAAGAAAACCTGAAAATTAATTTAAAGGTAATTTGGGAGGGTCCCCAGAACAAAGGGAAACCCAGATTCCTCAGGGACAAGCAACGCTGCGCTCCTCAAGCTGGAAGCACTGAGCAGTGACGGCAGCTCACACAACCACACTGGGGCTCAGGAGAGGCCAGTGTAACCCGTGGGGACAAATCCCACTGCTACCGAGGTGCCTCAGGGTGCAAGGTATGTCCTTCTTGCTTTACCAAGCCCAAAGACATGGATAGTCCCCTCTTCTTCCCCTCCAGCTGTATTTAACCTCCTCCAATGCTGTGCTCCGAGATCCTTTATGCCACCCTGAAAACTCTCCATGCTCCCACAGCATCGTCACTCTCCTGCGAGCTGCTGAGATGGCACGTGAGGTCTGGACCATGATGGATGAAGGAGAAAATCATGTTCAGCATCTTTCACGAGCCCGCCGGAGGCTCCACGAGCAGCTTTTAAACTATTCCAGCAACTGACCGAATGTTATCGACAGTCCCGTTAAAATGAGGGGAATTAGGGCTAAAATGTCTCGGCAAATGTGGCCTTTTGTCATTAAAGCCAGCCTGACGATATTTGTCAGGTTATGATCCAGAACGCATTTTCTTTTATTGGTTTTTACATCCCCTACTTCTATTTGAGCAAATCTCTGCTTGAGCTGATGCTTGGGGCAGGATGGAGCAGAGAGCCTGGGCCACTCCACTCCGTGAAGCACTTATGTCTCTCTCAAAGGTCTCCTTGCCTCTTTTCCCCCCACTCTTCATTTTACCAGGTCTAAAAATACTCCAAAGCCTTTTAAACCCTCTTCCCCTGCAGCCGCCTCCCTCCTGGATGACTAATAATATCTGTTGCTCCCTCCTGATCTCTCTGTATTTCCCAAGTCTTCCCTAAAAGAAGGAACCAAATGGGAGCTGTGGTCTCAAACCACTGCTCAGATTCACAGTCTCTTAAATTCATTTTCCTCATGGCATGGCATTTTTTCCCAGTTGCTCCAGTGTAGGAACAGTTTAAACGCACCTCCCCAGAGCAGCTCTCTTAGCTCACAATAAACTAATCCTGCCCCACAGCTTAACCGTGGATGCTGGCACATCTTTCTGATACAGAATTTCCAGGATCCGAGGGATCTGGGTATAAATCAGAATAAAAGGTTAATCGGGAAAATCACAGAGCGCTTAGAAAACTCTTTATTTTCTATTTTGCAGGTTTCGGCTCTTTTCACCATCTCTCCAGATGTGAAGTACTCGCTGGGGGGATGCCCTTTTGAGAACTCATTAGGTTGGGTTTAGTTTCTGGTCCATGGAGCTGGGTGAGCATCGCTGGCTGTGCAAGTTTTGCTTTTTATGAGAAAAGAGGGAATGCTAAGCACTGCGCTGTATTCGTAACAGACTCATTTAGAGGAAAAACTCACCTCGCCATCACTGTTTATGTCAATGGCTTTTTTTTCCCCACTGAGCTGGGAGGTTAGAGCATTGTAACACAGAACTACCACGATTTTCAGGAGGCATCCAGCAACAGAAGACTTCAGAAAACTCTTACACTGACATCGGTGATGTAAAAAAATATCCCCCAAAACATCGCAGTCTTAGTGAACCAGCTGCTTCTCAGCACCAAACGTGCACTTGCAGTCTGACAGGCAGTCTGAAAGGGTGTTTGGGTGCTCTGATACTTTTGGAAATCCCCCCTGGCCAACTAATGCCCAAATACCTCTGCAAATCTTGATTTAGGAAAAAATATCCGCTCCGGAGCTGTGCTTAAAAAGCTCAAGGCCACTTTCAAATCCTTGTAATGCCGCAGTTTCCTGGGCATGTGAAAGCGAGAGGAAAAAGCAGATCAGGCTGAAGCGGGCACGGGTCCAGGGCTGGTGGCAGCACTGAAGGCTCACGCCGGCACAGAGCAGGCAGCGTGGGCAGGAGCAGGCAGCCCGGGGCTGCTGGCTGGCTGGGGGGGTTATTTTGATGGTGACCGAGATCTCCCAGATCTGTGTCACAGGCTGGACCTGCTGCCCTTGCCCATCACCCCAAGCAGAAGGTAAATGCGGGGCTCCCGGGGTGCAGAACTGGCATGGGAGAAGCT
>NW_009732798.1:12615-12928 GCF_000703405.1 Apaloderma vittatum | reverse complement strand
AGGACTGGCCAGGCGTCCCCTCTCCGTTCCCCCTCGTGCCTTTGCAGGAAGCCGCTTTGTTGTGTTGTCAATATACAGATTTTCTTTTTAAAAAAATAAAAAATAAAAATAAGCCGTGGTTCAGGCTGGCATTATTGATTGCTCATTATTTTTAGCTCTGTGTTCAATCTATAGCTGTTGGTGTTACAGCAACTGCACGAGTCCCATGTAGCATCACTCAGACAGCGCCCGTGGACAGGGCTGGTCCAAGGTTAGAGAGAGCTCAGCGAGCGTCTCTGCAAAGCCAAGGGGATGAAAAATGCAAGAGGGAAAG
>NW_009732798.1:8882-12586 GCF_000703405.1 Apaloderma vittatum | reverse complement strand
TGCTTCACCCTCCTGCTGACGTTGCGAGGAGCCAGGCAGATCCTGCCATGCAAACCTGGAGCAGAAGAAACTCCCACCTGGTGTGGGGGGCTGGGACCCCTTAGCCTTGGACACCAACCAAGGAATGCAGTGACAGAACAAGGAGCAGCAGTTTTGAACTGAACGGGGGTGATGTTAGGTTGAACATAAGCAAATGTTTTACGATGAGGGTGGTGAGACATGGGCACAGGTTGCCCAGAGAAGCTGTGGCAGCCCCATCCCTGGAAGTGTTCAAGGCCAGGTTGGACGGGGCTTTGAGCCACCTGGTCTACTGGGAAGTGTCCTTGCCCATGGCAGGAGGGTGGACTGGATCATCTTTGAAGGTCCCTTTCAAGCCAAACCAGTCTGTGAGTCCATGATCCGACGATGGACAGCGAAGGCACCACCTGAAGTCCTTGATCCAAGAAGACAGCCTTCAGCAACCACAACAACAACCGTGTGCAAGTGAATCGTGACAGGGAGATGTAAACCTGCACACCTAACCTCAGCCAGAACGTACGTGACTGCTTGCTCATCACTTGCAGATCTCTTCTACGTTCCCTGCGGCCCTATCTGTACGTGTGGGTTATGTCGAAACCCTTCTTGACTCCAGCTGAGGCTTGGTCTTCCTTTACACATGCACAATGCACCACAGTGGTTAGTCGCTTCCTTTTTGTAAGTCTAACGTCAACACCATCGAGAGAAGCAAAATGCCCAGAAGGAGGAAACAAAGCCAGGAAAGGTCACAGCCGCACCACCGAACCATCAGTGCTGTGCTCACCGCTCCCACGTTTGCCAACTTGCTATTCCCTGGGCCACCAGCACCCAGGCCACCTTTGTCAACCACCTCCTGGCAAGCACCAGAGGACTACTGGGGATAAATGCCCTCAGCATCCATCTCCACCAATGGGGCCATTTACCCCTATGAGGGGCCCCAACTTTGTGTTGGCAGCCCTTCTATATCTGGGTCAGTGCTGCCAACAATTCAGAAAATGGTCAGTAAAACATGGCTCCCACCATTTCCCTTTTGAAGTCCTTAAGTTCTGCCCTAGAGGCTTCATCTATGGGGAGCTGGAGGCTTCACCTGGAGCATGGCTGGTGCCCGCGGGGCCGGAGAAAAAGCCATACGAAAATACTCTCAGCATCTGCCCTCGAGTGCCTTCCTCCTCCTCCCACGGAGGAGGTGCATGGAACCCCCTTCTTTCGGCAGTCTCCAAACCTCTGCCTTAGGATATCTTCAAATCACCCTGTTAGAGGAATCTTTTGTTTGCCCCTTGACTCGAGACCCGCAGATGCGGTGGCAATACCATGTGCATGATGTACCAGCTCAATGTCCAGCCAAGACTCGCACACCCACTGGCCAGGGCCATCTCACACCTTCTCCTGAGCTTTACTTCCAAGCAAACCCAAAAGACGGAGGAGAAGAGGGCTGAGTGGATATTCCCGGCAGATTTGCGATGCGTACCTACACCTCAGCCCCTCCAAGAAGCCCCAGACATTAACAGCTCTGGCATATCTACACGAGGAACAAACTTGTCTTGAAACAAAACCACCTGATGCAACTGGGTGGGAAATGTCATAGCAAATGTTTTCCCTATGGGGAAACTCACCCCATGGGGCCAGAGCCCTGCCAGACCCTGCCTGCTGTGCTGGAGGGACGCAGAGGGCTGCCAGCGCTGAGCCTGCCTCCAGCTAACGGGCAGTGGCAAAAGTATTTATAGGAAATAGGCAACATATTTACAGTCCCGGGAAAGTTTCCAGCTTGGAGTATATTCATATTTAAGCACCAGGCGGTTGCAGGGAGAGGTCAGAGCAAAGCGGGTGATGCACAGCAAATCCGCCTCCTCCTCCTCACGCTCCTGGAGGTTTTTCTGCTTTCTTTGGTGTCACAGGTCACTTCCCAGCTCTCTCACCTCCCAGCCCAGCCACTGAGACCTCTGTCCACCTCCCCGTCTCCTGGAGTGGGACAGAGCTCTGCACGTATTCCCCTGGGATCTCCCAGGACTTCCAAAACAAGCGTCCAGCTTCATTAAGCCAAGACTTTGGTCTCCGAGCCCCAGTCCCCAACCCTCCCTGGCACCCAGGCCACTGCTGCGGCTGTAACGGGCACTCAGACTGTCTGTTCCCCTGAGCAGGATGGGACAGAGGAGGAACAAGGGATATACTCTGACGGATGTATAACTGGAAAACAAGCCAGCCCCGTTTTGGTCCGTGAGTGCAAGCTTTCCTCGTGTTCTTTTAAGAGTACCAGAGGCAACGCTCCCTGTGTTGGACACCTCTCCTGCATCTGCGGATGCTCCACGCTGCAGGTGACGCTCCGGGCTGTGAGCATCTGGTGTGCTGCCTGCTTGCTGGGCGTGGAAGGCGCCTGGGGAGCGCACGGAGCTGAGCCGGGATCTCTGCTGGGACACAGGGTGGAGCCTGACATGGAAAAAAACCCCAGCGTATAAAGGAAACTGTGTTTCATGTGTTATTGCTGCCTGCCTGATGCTTACCGACGGGGGGAATCGCAGGCATGACTCTGCGCAAAAGGCGGCGAAATCCCTTCCTGAGATCTAAATATTGGTTTTTACTCATTTCCCTTGTTCAAAAACAAACACTGCTGGCTGGAGCGCATGCCAGCAAGCCCTTCAGCTTACCCAGCCCCAGAAGAAAGGGTTGGACTGTCCTGCTCCTACCCAGCCTCGGCACCGCGGCTGGAGAGGAACCGAGTCCGTAAAATCCAGCTCTGGATGTGGAAAAACACGCAGGCAGAGAGAGGCAGCTCCACCAGGAGCTCCTTCAGTGGCAGGAGAAGATGGTCCTCACTGTCCCCAGGGCATCCTCCTGCACAGGATATGCTCTGCTGGAAGGTGACAGGGCTGGCTGGTGTGACATGGGGACAAGGGCTCTCGTGAAAGCCAGGGGGTGACAGCCAACCTCTTGGGCACAAAAGCCATAGGGATCAAATTCATCTGGGAGACGGATGGAGGGAGGGATGGATGGAGGGATGGATGGAGGGATGGATGGGCAAGGCACCAGTCCAAAGACCACAGGAGCTGCACCCAGCCCTACTGTGGAGAAAAAAACTCTCTATTGTTATGGCATTTGGGGAATCAGGACTTTTTTTTTTTTACGTTTTTGGATAAATAAAGAAGCTTATGCTAGAGACTGACTGATATTAGAGAAACAACCCAGAGAGCCCTGAACGCTGCTCAGCTGCCACAGCTAGTCCCCTGTGCTGTACCCAGGTGCTCACCAGTGAGGAAGAGAGAAACAGAAATGGTGAGAACTGGTTAGAACTTGCACGCTGCTGCTGCCTGGGAGAACAGTATATTGCAACTAAACACTGGGACCAGGTGAGAAGCATTCACGTACAGGAGCACCAAAGCTGCTGGGACTGCCCAGGCATCGATGCCTAAACCACAAGAAGAAACTGGTCTAGGGCTGGAAAAGATGGAAATACCTAGGATAAGAATAAGAAGCTCTCACCGTGGCTACACACACAGCTCACAGGATGTCAGTTATTTCACTGAGCAGTAAATGCACCGCTTCTTGCTGCAGGCTAGAAAGAAATGACCCCTTGGAGGTGCTGGGATCAGACACCCAAAATTTGTGTATCAGCAGAAGAAAGGAGCTGGAAGACTTTATCCCCTCTGATAGGAATGAGCAGTTCTTAGCATATCCACAACGTGCAAAATCTTTTT
>NW_009732798.1:775-8851 GCF_000703405.1 Apaloderma vittatum | reverse complement strand
CTGCTGATGGGAAGAGAAGCTGGATAACTACTGAGAAATTGCTCCCAGAGCTAGTGAACATGGCAGAAAGGGTTAAAATTATAAATGATGTAACGAGGACAAGCCTGGCTAATTGCCATTTCCACATGATGGCTGATTAGAAGAAAGAATTGATTCAGATTTGACCTCAGATGAATCTTTCCCAGGTAAGTCCTGCTCCCAGCAGGCACCAGTGTCACACCGGGCAGCAGGGACCCGAATGACGAAAACTCTTGGAGGGGAAGATTCTGGCTGTGGCATGCCCATAAATGGTACCCAAGTATTATGGGATTAATGGAGAAGTCTAGAGGTGATGGAGTTAATTATACCCCTCTCTGGTGGCACTGCAGCCAAAATCCCGTCTGATTTTAAGGGGCTGAGCACCACAGGTTTTGTCAAACAAAGTGTCCTCTCCTATTTGCTCCCATTTATTCATGGCTGTGCAGCAGATGAAGCTTTGCTTCCCTCCCCATGGGCAGAAATTGCTACGTGTGTTGTCTGAGCTCCAGGCTCACCACCCAGCAGCTTCAGCAAATACCCGATCGCTTATCCACCCCCCAGACATTTATTAATTTCTGCAGCTTCGGCCAACGCCGCCGGCACACAGGGAGCTCTTCTGCCAAACCAGCCGCACTGAGGCATGAAATCTGGGGGTTATGGAAAATACAGGCAGGGGTGAGAGACCTCATTCCCTGGGAAAACCATCTCGCAGAGGCTCGGCGACTGGTGTGAGGGCACTGGGAATAAGGCAAAGGAGAAAGAATAGCCAGTCTGAGTGGAAAAAATGCAAGGACCTGGTTCCCAGCTTGGCACTTGTGGCTGTGGGACTCTTCAAACTTGGATTTGTCAGTTAAAAAAATAATAAAACTGGAATGCATAAGCAGAGAGCAGCCCTATTTCTAGCTGCGACTCCTCCCTGTGTGCTCGACCTCCCAGACAACTCAGAAACTAAAGGCACTTCTTTCTGAACTATAAAAAGAGCTGGAGCAGGACTGCAAGAGCCAGGAAGACAAACAAAGAGGGGAGTGTGTCCTCCCACGCAGGCCAAGTGCATCTCACCAGGAGAGGAGCGAAGCCAGGAGACGGTCTTCAACCCATCCCTTCAGCTAACATCACCTTTTGAGCAGCCCTATGGCGGGGCTGTGGGGCACAGCAGAAACTCCAGGCTGGATCCCACCCACCGAAATGTCTGCGTCACACCTCAAGTCATGCCAGCGCCTCTCACCCCTCCTGAGCAAGGAGGAATAGTGAAGGTCCAGCTTCATGCCATGTGAGCTCCTCACCCATCACCCCGGTATAAGCCTGGGTCACCAGAGCAACAAGATGCTCTGTGCTTGAGGGGCACATCCATGGACATCTGTGGCAGGTGCCACAGTGAGCAGAGCTGGGGCACAGAGCCTTTCCTGGGACCACAGGGAAGAATGAGCCTCACTAAAATGCAGCTCCTTGCTCCCTGTGTGGGCTGCTAAAGGGGTTAAAACCTTGCCTGACACCCTCTCCCCACATCCCAGCAGGTCAGTATGGACCATGCAAGTTCCAGGTAACAGAATGAGACCATAAAATTCAGCAAACTCAGAAATACTTACCTTTGCCCTTTCCAGACAAGTATTTACCTCCACAGAAGCAGTCAAACCTTGCTGACTCTGTCGGAACATTTCATTCCCATTTGTGAAGAGCACAAAACTGTTCTGGCTGGGAAAACATAAGGTCTCCACCAGGTCATGGACTGGGAACGGCTCCATCAGAAGAGATGACTTTGACGATTTCTTTGACTTATTCAATGCAGAAGTCATCATCTCTTCTGGTGGAGCCACTCCTAGTCTACATTGACTTTTTCAACATAGAAGAAGTCAAAGTCTTCCACTGCCTCCAGTTTAACATTGCCTTAAGACTTTGGAAAATCTTCACACACCACAAATCACTGGCGTGGGACCTTCCTTGTGAGCAGTGATGAAGGTTGCAGAGCTGGACTGTGTGGCTCACGAGGAGCAACCTGAAGACAGCGTGCTTGGTGCACACAGTACCAGCAGCTCAGGAGGCAAGGAACAACCACGATGCTCATGGACCAGCAAGGGCCAGGGCCAGCACAAGTGTGACCTGCTGCAAGCCCACTGAGATGGGGACTGATCCGTGCTTGAATCAGTGGATTGCAGAGATTGCACTTAGTCCACACCTGGATGAACAGTGACTTCCACCAGTGGCAGGTTGGGGACCTGAAGGCCACGTCCAGCTTGTGCAGAAGATGCAAATTGCTCTTTGTGACCTTCCTGCACCCAGACACCCACTCCCAAGGGAGCACTGCTTAGTGGAGCTGTAACCTCAGGACGTGCATCACTAGGTCAGTGAGGTCGACAGCTGAGGACTCACACCATCACCTCTTTTCTGAACTCTCAGGGGGAGGAAGAACAACTCCTCGGTGTCCCCTAAGTCCCGGCACAAGCACCTTGCAACCCTGTTTGCGCTTACGAAACCCTGTATTCTTGTTCATTTCCGTGTGAAGATAATGACTGGAAAACACTATTTTCCAGCCAGCATCTGCTAAATAAAATAAAAAGTGATGCCATGCACTCTCTGGAGAGCGCTGAGCTGCTCGCATGGAATAAAAGAGACAAATGGTAACAATAAATAGCAAGTCTCCAGCCTGGCCCTGGTGAGAGAAGCTTCTTCTCCCAAAGGGTCCCTTTGTTTGCTGCAGCTTGTCTCTTTTCTGCATGGTAAATATTTAACGCACCCTCCTCAGCTGCCAGCTCAGCTCCAGTCGTGCTGGCCGCGGGTCTGCACCGTCCCACGCAGGAATCGGGTCCCGAGGCAAAGCAGTGAAGGTGGAGAAAAGCCAAGGGGTGAACACCAGGCCACAGGAGACCCCCCAAGGAATGGAAACGCAGATGCCAACAGCCTCTGATGGAGCATTCGGGGCAGTGGGACCAAAAACCCACCCAGGAAGGACCCAGGCTGATGCTGTTAAATTGGGATTTATTGCAACCACACCAAGCCGGCTACCAGTCAGACTAGGTAAAAATAGCATGTGAAATTATGAAAGTCCTGGAATAAATAACCACAGCTTCAGCAATCTGATCTGCAAGCACACTTAGCAGAATTTTGCTAGTTTGCTCAACAGCCAAGAAATAAAGAATCTCCTTCACCTCAAGACTCAGAGGATGGCAGATCTGGGTAACTCAAATCAACCTCATAACCTCAGTTCCATGACAAAACCATTGAAAAAAACCTGGTAACTTCACTATGAGCTGCACTAAGCTGAATGAGCTCTGGTGCTGATTTCTCAGTAACACAGCTTTGCAGCCACCACGATGATGCTTTTTGTGTTGGTGTCTCCTTGTCTGAGCACCAAACCGGCACGGCCAGATAAAGGCAGGGCAGGAAGGGATCTGCAAGCGTTCACCAAACCTGTGAGAAGGCTTGGGCTCCAAGATACGGTTGATGGACATACCCACCTCAAAGCCTGCGGTGGACACTGGGACCGTCTGGGAGCATCTCCTGTGCTGAGATGTTGGAAGCCATGGCCAGGGCCATGCTCTACAGCAGCCACAAGCCTAAGCCCACCCTCATGGTACAACACCAACCACAACTGACCTACACCACTTGTGAGACTTGTTAAGCTGCTGAAAGGTCCCCCCAAAGAAGGGACCAAAACTCTGCAGTTACAAAAGCAAGCTTCTGTGTGCCAAGACACAGTTTTAATCTGAATGAGGTTGGGTCAGGCTGGATGTAAGGAAGAAATGTTGTACCATGAGGGCGGTGAGACATGGGCACAGGTTGCCCAGAGAAGTTGTGGATGCCTCATCTCTGGAAGTGTTCAAGGCCAGGTTGGATGGGGCTTGGAGCAACCTGGTGGAATAGAAAATGTCCCTCCCCATTGGACTGGATGATCTTTCAAGGTCCCTTCCAACCCAAACTGCTCTGTGAGTCCAAGATAAAATATTAAGTATCTCCATATGCCCTTGAGGAAGTAACTTCACCTTTTCCATGTAGACATGGGATCATTTACCTCCCACGGTGATTAGCCCGGAACAGCACACAATGTATAATTAGTCCAGCCGTGGGCTGGGATGCGCACATCCGGGCTAAAACACCGGCTGCGCTGCTGGTTTCTGCTGTCACCCGGGGAACAGCCTGTCCCCAGGAAGTTTTCTTATTTGGTGACTGTGCAAAAGAAATCAGCCACGCCAGTGGCAGAGATTACGGCCAGGATCCGTCCATTCCTCTAGCCTTTGTGCAGCTTTGTGACCCCTGGTTGCTGGCTCCTTGTCTCCACCGTCCCACTGTGGGTCACCTTGGGGGAAAAGCAGGGAGGGACCGAATGGAACAGTGGGGTTTTAAGTTGATTCTTTGTATGAGGTAGCTGGAGGTGGTGATGGGACAAGCACGGGCACCACGTTCGGCTGCCGGGGCTCACGCCTCGGTGCCTGCATGCCGGATTGTGCCACAGCGCTCAGCCCAGTCCTGTGTCGCACCCATGGGACGCTGTGCTGGGACATGCAATGGGCAACTTCTCCCCATCTTTGGTTTCTCAATCTTCAGCCAAAATTGTCCTTCCTGCAGCTTCAGCCCCATTATTTTGGTCTGTTGGTTTTTTTTCCTTGGAAGAGCAAAGTTGGGACGAGCCACCCCTTCCTCGTTGACAGGCAGCCGCATCCCTCCTACCCGCACCCCCCCTGCCCTTCTTGACCATTTTCCTTGGGCTCAGGGGTCACTGAAGGGACCACACTCAGTCCAGAGCCCTCTGAGGGGGAATATGGCAAAAATAATCTGGCTGGCTGGCTGTTTCTCCCCAGCTTTGCAGAAAGTTGGACTTAAACGAGCTGAATTTCGGAGGGCAAGAGCCCCTGGGCTCCTTAGGGCAGGAGACGACCCCGGCTCACATCATTCACACTGATTTATGTTTCAAGGATCAGATTTTAAAGAGCCTCTTGAAACCATCAAGGCAGCACATGCTGAGCGAGAGGGAAAGGGTTTTTGGGGCAACAACCCAGCATACCTGCCTTCTAGCTTGGCTTTCAAGGGTGATCTGGGGCAAGGTTCCCCCTTGTCACCCGACGGTCCAAAACCATCACATTCCCACCAGGAGCAGCTCGGTGGCAAAAGTCCCCCACTTTCAGCACCAAATCTATTCATTCTCTTGAGGCTCAGCCGCTTCTGGAGTCCATCACCACATTAAAAAAAATCAGTTATTTCTGCATATATTAAAAAAAAAACCTCACCCCCCTCCATCCCAGATTGTGCTAAAGAGAAAAGCAGCCCCTAATCCGGTAAAAGACAAACTATTTTCTTTCCCTGGGGACGGAAATAAGTTCCTAAGAGGGACTTGCTGAAAAGAGATGAGATGACTCATTTCTTCACTGCTGAAGCTGTATTCAATCTGAAGCACCTCTAATTCCGATTAAAAGGCAGGAGACCGAAAGCACGGGGGTTCACACACCACAAAGCACAGGAGCATATTTTCCTGGAGATGAAAGAGCCGTGAATTAATCCCCTGTATCACCTACTCCCCCAGGATGGGCTCAGCTGCCTTCAGCCCTCACTCCCCGCAGCCAGGAGCTATTTTTTCCTGTTCTTGCTAGTGTCAATATGTTTCTTTAAATATCTTTTCAGAGAGGCTATATATATATAGCCCCACTCTGGTGCTTTGAAAGAAGCCTCATTTCCTGTGTAAGAACTGAAGTTCTTGGCAAAGCTGCCGGCGGCTGCAGCATCTGAACCACAAAAATTGTTTTTTTCGGTAGTAAAATGGTATTTCCTCCGTGACTGCAAGTCCTACCAAGCTGGGGCTGGTCTGAAACCAATGAGGCTGTTGTAGATGGGAGATACAGTGCCATATTCCCAATTATGTAAATGAGGGGGAAAAGGGATTAATTGCATTAATAGCAGTGGTTGGGTTGCAGCGGTGCCCAAATGTGGCACAGCCCCATCGCACAGACCAAGATGGGCATAAAGCTGCTTTCAACCTGCATTTGGCTGTGAAAAATTTTGGTTCCTACATCAAAAGGATTTGCTAACCAATGTTGGGGGACGGGGGAAAAAAAAAAAAGAAAAAAAAGCCCATTTCATTTGACATAATTTTGTGCCCGATATGGTTTCTCCTTCTTCTGCAGGGTCTCTACATGCCTGGTTTTCGAGAGGGCTCCTCCAGCAGCACAGCAGGAAAAAAGCCCAGCTTTCAAGCCCCTGTGAAGTGGTGGTGGGACAGCTCACGGATGCTCAGGAGCTTAAAAACCTTTCCAAGGAGATGTGGCATCAGCTGTGCTCAGCGTGCTGCACCTCCCTGTCCTGAGCCACAGGGTTTGACACCTCTCTGCACCACGTCAGGGACCTCTTACGATATGAGCAGTGATGCAGGCAGATCAGCAATCACCTCATGCTGCAAATATGCCTTTCCAGGGTAATCTCCAAGTCATAAATTGCTTTAATTGCCGGTCCAGCAGCAACGCACAGTCCTAAGGACTCAGCGTGCAAATACACAAGGTGGTGGCAGTGGGAAACCCACGTGGTCCGTGCTTCTCTTTGCTACACGGTGACTTTCCCAGCAAAAAAAATCCAGTCAAATAAGATAAAGTGCAAATTTTTTAGGTTTTCTGGAGGAATTTCAAATAAGAAGTGTCTTCTCCCAACTCTCACCATTATGAGGACGAATCACCTTTGGGATGATTTGCTCCTTGGCACCATCGTGGCACAACGATGTCCTCACGGCAGTGAGGAGATGGGGAGGGAAACCCAAGGAGGGAAGATCTCAGTGCACAGCCCTAAATGAGGAGATCTTCAGACCTTCCCTGCTGAGCTCTGACAGCAGGACACACTCCTCAATACAGCCAGGAGCACTTGCAGGAGATGCGGATGTCAGGCTCAGGTATCACATTTATCTCAACGTGACAGAATTTTTCCTTTTGGTGTTTTTTCTCCTCTCTTGGTGACCTTTGCTCTGTCCAAAGATTTATTCGACTGAGGTTGAGGCAATGAGCAGCTGTGAATCACAGCAAGGGGAGACAGTCACCGCAACGCCCATCCCCTCCGTGGCAGCGATGCACACCGCACGGCTGTGCATCTGCAGGACAGTAGAACTGCAGGATTTCCTCAACTTCCTGTGAAAACTGTCAGCATCGGCAGCCAAAGGAAAGGGGAGCCCTCAGGTGTGTGTCCAAGCGAGACGTCCCAGCCTCTGATGTTCTCACGGAGCAGCCCTCACCCAGCACACAGCGAGAACAAGCGCAGCAGCAGGGACCGTCAGGTTTCTCATATTTGCGTCACCAAGAAAACCAAGACGCCTAACCAACCAGGGGAGAAGCAAAGAAGCCACCAGGAAATTTATTCCCGTCTGTCCCCAAGCCAACAGACAGATGCTGTCAGGGCAGAGACATTGCGCAACGTCATGAGCACCATGAGAGCATCCCACCACTAGTCTCCCACCACCACAGGAGTGTTCCACCACCACACTATCCCACCACTACAAGAGCTTCCCACCACCAGATCTTCGTGCTATTGGGATGTCCCATCATCACTAGCGCCTTGCTGGGTGCTCTCGTTTTTCCAAACTCAGTCTCAGACCACACAAATCGTGCAATGCCAAACCCCAACAGGTGTTACTCAGGCTCACCAGAAGCCCATTTTGACACACTTAAGCCCAAAACAGTCTTCCTGGTGAGTGCTCTGCCTGTCACGAGACAGGCAGGTTTGGAGGTGAGGAGGGAATGAGCCCTTTACCTGCAGACATACAGGTAAAATTTTCATTTTAAATGCCATTTAAGAGATGAAACTTTTCTTAAGAAAAGTCACTTTCAAAAAATCCCCAACAAAACCCAAAACACCAAACCCCCAAAGTTTCTATAAAAAAACCTCAGAAAGAAGAAGTTTGACAAAAGCTGGATGACCAACATGTGGAAGATCTGAGCGGTTCCTGGCAAGTTCCCTAAACTTCAGAGAAAGAGAAAATTATGCCAAAAAAAAAAGAGGAAATTGCGGAGAGCTGAACACACTGGAGAACAAAACGCCAGGCGGTGACTGAGCTCCTAAAAACACACGCTGTGTCATTTGTCTGTGAATTGGACA
>NW_009732798.1:340-685 GCF_000703405.1 Apaloderma vittatum | reverse complement strand
GGGGGGCAGGGGCTCTCGGGGAGCCCGTGGGAGCTCCAGGGATCCCATGGGGTTGTTTGCTGACACAAAGGAGCAGGCAGGCAACTGCATGTGCAAACCAGTCCTGGTTCCACCTTCAGCGCTATAAATAATTGATTTCTGAGGTAACTTGAGCAAGGAATGTAAGAAGACTCCCTGTGCATAATTTCCCATCCAACCTTAAATCCTGATGTTTTTCCTTCTGCAAAAAAACCCTTCTCAGAGCTGATCTTTGGTCTTTATTTTCATCACCGAGCTATCAGCCATGTGCCGTTCCCACTCCGGTCTCACTCGAGTCCTGGTTCCCCCTTTGCACTGCTCCCGGAG
>NW_009732798.1:0-247 GCF_000703405.1 Apaloderma vittatum | reverse complement strand
CCTGACACAGAACAGGGGCGAGCTGTGCCCAGCTCCTCTCGCCACCCTCTATCCCTCTTCACTCTCCCCATGGCTTGTCCAGGCATCTCCTTGGCTGCTTCCAAGCCCATCCTTTCCCCAAATCACCAGCTTTTTACCCCAAAAGTACCCTGCCCTCTGCGCAGGACATCGGGTTGCCACTTAAAACACGTGTGACGGGTGGAGAGGCCCCACCCAGACACTCTGGGTGCTGATGAGGAGCAAACTG
>NW_009732797.1:932-12674 GCF_000703405.1 Apaloderma vittatum | reverse complement strand
CTTGGTGTCATCTGCGAACTTACTAAGTGTATTAATTTAGCATGCTATCAGTCATGTACTGAGCAGTTGTCATGAGTAAGGGATCTCTTCTCCTTGTATGATAAAGGATCTCTTAGTCTCAGGTAAGCAATCTCTAACTTTAGGAAGCATCTGTGCTCAAGGGAAGAGCTACCTGGTGTGCAAACCGGCTGCAATTTGCGGAGTGCTCCAATGAAGGCCATCACAATGACAATATGTATTATTGAATTAGTTGGCTGCTAGTCAACAGTATAGACAAGACATGGTCTTCATTTTAATTCTGGTATCTTATTTTACGCTTTGTCTATCTTGCAGTTTTGGGTTTCCAAAACACCTTTCAGAATATTTTCCAAGACAACTTTCTTTTGTATGTGAGTATTCTGGTTTTATCTAAAAAACCAGTTCTGTTCAGTGATTTTTAATTTCCAATTTAGTCTCTTCTAAAATGCTGCCCTTTCTGAAGTCAGCAGCATGTTTTTGCAGACAGTGTGTGCTACTGGCAGTGATAACACCTGATGTTTGCAGTCACTGCCTGGGACTGGGATGCAGAAAGGCTCTTGCTGATACTTATTTCTATAGTGCCCTAGGCCACTGCTGGCTCTTGTGTGCCACGCTGGGCGTGCTGGGTAGTAAGAGGGGTCACAAGGAGTAAAAGGTTGCACCTTCAGGGGGTAATAGACAGGACAGGTGACTAGCAAGAGTATTCCATTCCATATACATCATATTTAGCATAAATTGAATGATCAAGAAAGTTTCTTTCCCTTTCTGCAACAGTCAGTGTCCAAGGAGGACTCCATCTGACCTTCTGCTTTTGATTCGGATCCTAAGTTCCTGAATCCAGCTCCCTGTGTCCAGCTCCCACTGCTGCTGAGCCTCGTGCTTCCCCAGTGCTGCCTGCTCTGCAGCACCAGTGGGGATTGATATTGAGGGGAGGGGGGAGGGGAGGTGGAATTTGGGTTTGATATCAGGCTTGTATTTATCATTTCACTATTATTTCTATTATTGTTTCATTAAAGCTGTTTAATTTTCTTTTCCAACTCATAAGTCTCTCTGCCTTATTCCCTTTTCCTTCCAGTTTTTAGAGGGAAGAGGGGGTTAGAGAGTGTCTGTCCATGTTTTAGTGGCCGGCCTAGCCCTAACCCACGACAGTGAGTCAGGGGTTTTTCATCTCACAAATTCGCCCAAGGACGTAAGTCTGTTGCACCTTAGTTGGCCTTAACCAAAATATGCCTAGAAGTCAGTTGTATCCATGGCAGACCCTTGTTATACATTCTTACAGCATTTACCACAGTGGAACTTCAGATTATTGAAATCAGTGAAAAGTAAATATATAAACTGAATTGAGGCTTTGACCTCCTACAGAACCTGATTTTCAGACAGCTGTGTTTCCCAGTTGGTCTTTATCATTATTTTGACCTTTTAAAGGACTTAAATAGAGCATTTTTATCCCTGCACATTAATCACACAACTTTTATCATTCAGCTGAGACCACTATCTTTAGATATTCATGATGCAATAAAATGTTTAGTCTTACCAGGAGTTAAAAGTCTATTCTTTAATGTATTTTCCTAGAGGAGGTAGTACACTACTTACCCTGAAGTAGAAAAAAGGGTTGAGCTTACAATTCATTTCTACAGCTGTGTTATAGACCAATGAAAACATAAATTGGCAACTAAGGTGTTAACAGACACAAAGTATAGATCCAGTACTACTAGAGATAAAAAATTGGCATTTACGTTTGCAAATATTCATGCTGCATTCTAGATTATGTTTGCCCTATTTACTTCTTTAGCAGTAATGCATCAAATATCCTATAACATAATCCTTCTCTCAGCACTTACCAATGAACTATGAAATAGTATTAAATAGAATTAATTAGAAGTTTTAATGAATCATGTCTGTCCTCATTTATTATACAATGTAATTTTCAAGGAGTAATTAATTATGAGCTACAGATGAGTGAATGGTTAAAGTAGTTTGTTAACCTTACTAAGGAGCTATAGCACATAGTGCAAGTTAGCTCTTCTCTGCTATTAGCACACTTAAGTGCTTGCCATCACTTGAAGCAAACAAGATTTTCATGACTTTGCCATCAAAGTGCAGAATTGTCTAGTTGTTTATCTTCCTCCATCATATTTTTACAGCCTCACAGTAGACAAATGCTTTTTATTTCTTCATTCTTTCCTTTCAAACTTAATTTTCAAAGCAGATGGAAGACATATGCCCCAAATCCTCCCTCTCATCAAAGTGAATTTGTATGCTTAATTCACAATAAACCATATAGCCCATGTAATATTTTACCTAACAGGATCTGCAGTTGCTAGGTTCTGCTTTGTTCTCAGCATGTAATATTACCGTAACTATAGTTTCAGTATGTACTCTTTCTCACAACTGGAGTTGACAACAAAACAGTGATTTAGACATTGCTGAGTAACTTTTTCACAGCATCAAGGTCTTTTCTTCGCCCTTCCCTTCCCCCTTCTCTGCCCTACAATGAGCAGGCTGGGGTTAGACAAGAAGTTGGATGAGGACACAGCTGGGACAGGAAAACTTAACAGATCAGAGCGAAATCACATGCCATATAACTCTGTGTTCAGCAATAAATAGTTAGTGAAAGGAGGAGGAGGAGGGAAATAACGCCTTTGAGATTATAGGATTTGTCTTCCCAAGTACATGTTATGTGTACTGAGGTCCTGCTCTTAAGGAAGCAGCTAAATATCTGCCTGCTCATGGGAAGCAATGAATGAATTCCTTATTTTACTTTGTTTTTCACTCACAGCTTTACTTCACTTGTTAAATCGTCTTTATTTTGACCCATCAGTTTTCTTTGGTTTTGGCCAGTTTATTCTCTCCTTTATCTCACCTGGGTGGGAAAAACCAAGTGCTCATCAGAACAGATCAAGGCAGCCAAACCCTGCCAGACTCCTGAGGCACAAACTAGTTTCTGGTGTTCTTGGCTCTATATTCACTTCAAGTACGCAACAAATCCCAGAACCGCTCCTAACCAATAAACAGCAGAAGACAACAGAGAAGATCACTCATTTTTGCAAGTCAGGACGAAGAAAGAAATATATTCCCTCTCCTTCAATATAAAAGGACCATGATGTTTCTGAAGGTGCAGAGACATTTTCCATCTGAACATACAAAACAGAAAGGCACTCTACTTGAATTGTCCCTAGATTTACATAAGTAAGCCTTGATATTAAGTTTAAACAAAATCAGTGTAAAGCTAAGAGTTTGGGTCCTTGCTTCAGTGATAATACAAAGTGGCCCTTATACACATTCATAATCAAATGCATTCATAGTCAGCTGGTTCTTGCAAGATATTCAACAGCTTAAATTTAGAAAAGCAGACAATCATTTTACCAAAATATTTCTATTGATATATAAATGTTTATATCTATATAATGTTTCCTTTCCTTTAGCTATGCTAAAAGCATAACAAGATAGTTGCAATTCAATGCTTCATCCTAGACTCAGAACACCAGTCAGGAAAATTTTTTTTTTTTCGTTAACAGTAATCAGAATTTTATGTATTCAAAGGTGTTCAGATCAGCAGGGTTAGCCATATGTTGATGTAATTTTGACCACGTAGAATTATTTGAGTGTGGTCTTTATTAGATAGGAGGCCTCAAATCTGATTAGATTATTTGCACTGAAGTCAAAAAAGACTTATTCATAAATAATTTCTTTCTGTTTGTACGTGTGGTATGCATGTATTATTCTTCAAAGCAGAAGAACTCTATCATGAAATTTATCACAGACACTTCCAACTTTGCCTTCTTATCCTATTAATATCAAGGTAACCTAGTCAGTGACAGTTCCTTTCATTGATTCATAATTCATGTCTATACTAAAGTGCATCTCATCAAATGAATTATATGTATTTCTCAGTGTATTTGCTAACATAGTCAGCTTAAACAGCAACCAAAACAATATTTAATTTCTTCTCAGCATTAGAAAGATTAAAAAACATGTCTTCCTGAGAAATTAGATTCCCAGGATGCCCCCAGTGATCACAGAAGATCAATTTGAATTTAATTTTATGGCTATTTGTCACCACTAACAAGTCATGTTCATGATTAGTGTCCTCACATCTGGCAATATGTAAAATATTTCCAGTGCTAACTTGACAGAATTAATTGTGAACATAGTTCTGAACTCTAGGAGAGTCCATCTGAATATGTATTTCAATAATTAAATAAACGTAACACAGAATAACCTCATGGCGTGAACAGGACATATCAATTGCAAAACTTAACTCAGATGGAAGGATTTCATCGAAGCAAAAGAAATATCTGTGGCATGAAGCTCAAATTGTGAAGAGTTCAAACTGCAGGACTCCTGTTAAAGATAGGCTGCTGCTGCAACACATCAAAAGATCATCTTTATTGAAGAACAATTGGATGACCTAGTTTCCTGGTCAGCAACAAGCTTTTGTAGTAACTTCAGGAACTGATAAAAAGCTCTGTAAAGTGAACATGTGCACTTTTATCTTTACTCCAGTAGGATGGAGGGATTTGAAAAGATTTTCTGTTGTTTTACCTTATATTTAATTCTAAAAATTATGTAAACTCAGGACCAAAGGAAGATATAAAAGCAGTATAAACTAGATATTGATAAATATTTACTGTATTGGGTAGAAGTTTAAGAAATAGTTGGTATGTGTAAAAATATTTTTGTTTGTGTAAATAGTAAAATAGTAAAATATAAGGAAGTCATGGTTTGATTCAACTGTTAACATTCACTAAGTAGGCTTAAATAGTAGAAAAATGGTAGACAAGATTCAATGAAAGGCATTTAAAACATATGGTAGCTGTTCTTAAGCTACATGAAAAGAAAACAAAAGTATAGGATTTTGTCACCTCTCTGGGGGGCGTTTTGGTTCTTATGCAGTTCAACCTGTCCAGTTGAAGGACCAGTCCCTCACATCCAGCTAGTTAAATCGACATATCCTTAGGCTACACGCCTTACTTAACTCTCATTTCTGTCTTGCTTTACTACACATTCACTTTATCTCCCCATACAAGCCCAGCTTTCTAAGGCACATCTAGACTGACAGATATACCCTGTAGAGGACGGACTCCAGAAACAGGCAGTAGACGAGAGCAGTAACTCTGGATGAGACTTAAGAGAAGTATCAGCAGGTGATGAAATTTGCAACTGCTTGTCCCCCAACTAATGAGAGTAAATATGAAGTTCGTAGGGAGGGGGAAGGGAGGAAATGTTTCTTTGCAGGTCTGAATTTTTTACTGAGAAAAGCTAAATAAGAGATTGAAAATTTTTAAGCCTAGAGCATACTTTTAACTAGATAAACAAAAGCTTTGAAGTACACTCTGTAAAGAGTATACATTACAAATCATCTCCTACCACTCCACAGAGGACATGAGATAGTATAAACACCAAGCTCTACTAATCCCTAACTCCAGAGTGATAGTTCAGAAAGGTAAGTTATTTTCTTTAATTCCTCATCCTCTGGCCAAGGCAGTCCACATTTGAAAATGACATGTGTGCTTGATAGGATGTTGGTGATTCATCCCTCCTGAACAGCAAAGCTTACATTTCCCAAGGCATTACAAAAGTCATCCTATTATCCCCAGTTACCTAAAAGTGCTGGTTTCAGAAACCAGAATCTCCTGAATACCACTGAGCAAAATTGTCTATGTATCTGACACTTCTCAAATATACAAGTGGAAAGTCAGCAAAAATAGGATACAAATTAAAGAGAGAAACATGAGCAGAAGCAGAAATTAATAGGAAAATAGTCTCAAAATTTTAAAAATAAAATTTTATAAAACTGTTTAATGCACCCTTTTTTTTGGTCAAATGAACCAGTTTTGCCTTCACTATGAAGCATGGCGTTCATAATCTCTATGATTATAACTATTCATGATCCTGTATGTTTTTTGGCACTGGAATCATGCAACAGTAATTTTTTTTGTTCCAGACAGGCTTTTCCAGCCCTGTATACAAATAATAGCATATTCCAGAGCAGTGTTCTCAGACATAGGGAAAAGTATTAGATCATCAGATGTATTGATAGTAGAAGAAGTAATGGATTAGAGAGCAAAGGTTTTTCATTCATATGAAGAAAATTGCCAGGACTACATGACACTAAGAGAAAGCAAAGAAAGTGACTGGTGATTACACACCTTGTACTTTTTAATGTTATTCAGAATCTTGTTTGGTTTATGAAGATAATTCTAACTGAGAGGCCTGTCCTACAATAAAGTCAGGAGTGTGACAGAGAAATCACTTTCACATCCTTCTCAGTCTTGGGATAAGTGGAAAGGCAAGTTTGGAACTGGCAGCCGTGATAATAACATTTCCCAAAAAAACCCCATTAAACTGAATGCGTATCAGAAGATCACACCATCTTGTCCTTCATATCCACTCCTCTAATATTCATTCAGTGTCACCAACTATGCTTCAGGGTAAGACTGAAGGGGAATGTAGTCTTTGTAGGTACCATAATATAGTTCACTGAATTCAGACATTCTCTTTCTAAAATAAAGCATTCAGAAAAAACTACAAGGAACCTGTTTCTGCCTTTATATGACCACAGAAATGGCCAATACCATCATCAAGAATTAGACTGCTGATCAATGGCAAGCAGATGGGGTCCACAGGTGTTCATCTTTCTCATATCTGCAATGAATGTTAGAAGCTGTGGTGGAGGACGGTCACCACCATCACCACTGCTTTAAGAGGCAAACAGCCACTTATCAAAAAATATATCAAGTTCTTCCTCAGGTAGACTTTTCTTTAACAATTTTGAATTTGTGTGATGTGACAAATCTTGAGTGTCCTTCTCAACTCTAGCACCAGCTACCTAGGAATATTCCTACGTATAACATGCACCATATTGAAACTGGTACTAATTTTTTTCGGATTGTGGCACATAGCAAAATACGGAATACGTAAAAATTATTCATACTCCCACATCAAGTGACAAAAGTTCATTATCATCAATCCCTGACCAACTAAAAAGTGAAATATCACTCTTGATTTTAATTATGAGATTACCCATACTTGGATGTTACTGCCTCAACCTTGGCAGTTCTACTGTTAAAATTTGTATTTAAAAAAATAATAATCTACAGCACCATATGTGTGTCTCACGAACCCTGGTAGGTAGGAGCTTCAGGCTACTGAGGATCAAGCAAAAAGTAAGTCCTGCTGGAACTGCATCACTGCAAAATCTTAGCTCTCAGCTCTTGCACACAAACCCACAATCAGCAGAATGCTGCATATGTGCTTACTTTATAAGGTAAAAGGTTACTTCAACAACTGGACTCCAAAAACCCCGTGAAATTAGAGAGTGAAATCAAATCGATAGCAGGTCCAGGAGGAGACTGTGTTCTATCCTTGGATCTGTTAGCAGGCATGCTGGGTGCATACAGATTAACTGATAAATGGCTGATTCAATAGACTGGTAGCAAACACATGCTTTGCTAGAAACGACTTTTTAAGTCACCATACATCAAACAGACAGTGTCAGCCTTTGAGGATAAAACAGTGATAGCTTGTTGCGCTCTTTGAACTGCCTTGGAGACCCAGAGACTGAGAAAGTGTCTGAATGTTCTCCTGAATCCACTGGGAGGATTGAAAGCTTCAAAGAGGAACACTATTGCATCCAAGGGAAAATGCATTGATTGAAGGAACCAGTGTGAAATAGTCTTTAATAATTACCAAAATGCTGGAATCGACTGGTGTTTTGCTGAGCTATATTTTATCTTTATTGGATTAACTGTGACACAGTAGGTTATGTCAAAGGGAATCTGCATGAATATTAAAAGTAAATGTGGTGTGAATAATAGATAACTTATATTAGATGCAACAGCATGCAGCAATTTTTATTCACCTATGTAATTAGATTAAAACAAATCTGCTGTATAAAGTATATTGTCTTATAATCCAAACTCAAAAGTATCAAGAAGTTATGGAATAGGGGTAATTGCTGGTCTTCAGAAGATCATACCACTTACCTTTCTTGAAGGCATTTGCAAAATTTGACTTTCAGTCATGAGAAATCTCCCTTCATAGGGAGGTATAACTACCTGAAGGGGGGGTGAAGAGAGGACAGAACCCAGCTCTTCCTAGTGGTCACCAGTGACAGGATCAAAGGCACAGACTGAAATATGAGGGTTTCTTCCTGAATATCAGGAAACACCTTTTTTTTACTATAATGGTGACTAAGCACTGGCACAGCTTGACCAATGAAGTTTTAGACTCTCCATTTTTGGAGATACTCAGAAGAAAGTGTGATCACTCTCCCAGGCAACCTGTTCTAGGAGGTTGAGCAGGGACTGGGACCAGATGACCTCCAGAGGTCTCTTTCAGCCTTGGCAACTCCATGAGTTTGTTCTAACCTTTTATGATTAAATGATCAGCTTAGTAGACAAAAGGAGGGAATTACATATTGCCTGCTCAGATTTCAGTAAGCCTTGTGACACTTGTATCCCATAAAATCCTCAAAGGGAAGCTGATGAAAGTAAGGGCTGGATGAGAAGACAGTGTGATGGATTGAATATTGGCTGAACAACTGCACTCAGAGGGTGATCATCAGTGGTCTGAAGTCTTGATGGAGGTCAGTAATTAGTGAAGTACCCTACCAGTTCCAGTCCTGTTCAATATCTTCATTAATGATCTAGATGATGAGACAATGTGTACGTACCCTCAGCAAATTTATTGGTGACACAAAACTGGGAGGAATGGCTGATATACCAGAGAATCATGCTGACATCAAGAGAATAGGCTAGAAAAATGGACTGACTGAAAGCTCATCAAGGTTAACCAAGTTCAAAGTCTTGCTCCTAGGGAGGAATAGCCTCCCACAGCAGTGTACACTGGCAGATGACCAGTTGGAAAACAGCTCTGCAGAAAATTGTAAGGAGAGGGTGACAGACAGCAAGCTGAATAAGAACCAGCACTGTGACCATGTGGCAAAGAATGTCAGAGATATTCTGGGCTGCATAAGAAATCTCATCAGCCGGACAAGTGATGTGATCTTTTCCCTCTTTTTAGCACCGTTGAGGTCAGTTCAGGGCTTCCCATCACAAGAGGCGTATGGAGCTTCTAGAGAGAGTCCAACAAAGGACTGTGTTGATGATGAAGTCACTGAAGCATCTCTTATAGGACGAAAGATGGAAAAACAGAGATTGTTCAATCTGAAGAAGTGAAGACTTGATGAGGGATCTTGTCAAGGTTTCCAAATACTTGAATGTAGGCTACAAAGAAGACAGCGTATTTCCAGCACCACCTAAGGCAAAAGGCAACAGGCACAAATTGAAACAAAGAGGTTTCCTCCTTAACGTGAAGAGATAGTCTCTTATTGTGAGGGTGACTGAGCACAGTAAGAGGTTACTTAGAGGGCTGGTGAACTCTTCATCCTTGGAGACCTTCAGAAGCCCTCTGTGTGCACATGCTTGAGCAGACATAGTGACATTCAAAGATCCTTTCCCATATCAACCATTCTGTGATCTCTGTCCAAGGCTTGCTTTCCCTCCAGCGACAAGAGGCAGTTCCTTCTCCCCTGAGATGAGCCTTCAGAGGTGCTGAGTCAGGTCAATCCATTGACACCAGGGGGTTCAACAGGGCCTCCCCTCTAAATTGCTGATCTGTCCGTTGCCAGGTCTTTGTGCTAGGGGAACCAGTCTCTCGCTACAAGACCTGACAGGCCCAAAGTTAAAACTTAGAAGGCCACAAGAAGATGGTAAGCATCCTGCAGAGCAGACTTCCCCTCTTTGAGAACGTGTCAGACTTCCTAGCTGGGTGAGTGGCAGGGGGCATCCACTGACACTCCTACAATGACAGTGGGGAGCGGCTTTTACTGCCCATGATCTTGAGGCTCTTCGGCAGCCACAGGCTCCTATGCGAATGCATTTTGTCCAGAGCTCCTGCAGGTGCACACACAAAGTGTGCGGGTTCCTGCAGAACCTTTCTCTTGCTCTTTGAGCTAGGAGGTGAGCCTAGGCAGCTCCTTCCAACTCTTGAACTGAAAGCTGTAGAAGACAGACATCAGACGTATATTCTAGTTTCAACCATTCCGTGAATCTGTGAATGAGGCAGTGTATAAATATCTTGATAGTTATTGAGTGTTCATATGTACAACTGGATTGATAGTTGTAATCATCAAGTAGCAATATTTGCAAAATACAAATTAAAAAAGTAACTACTGATGGACCTTTAGTTTCAGATTCCCCATTCATGGATTCTTGGAAGAGTTTTACTCTCAGGTTTTACTGGGCATACATTTCATATCTTAGAGGTTTAAATAGAGGAAATACAACTGAGCTATAAGATCTTTTTATAGTACTCTGAATATAGAGTTTAAACAGCAAAATCAATGTGAAAAATATATACTTGCAAAATGAGGCAAACTCAAAGCATTGTACTCTAGATTCATTTGTGAAAATTAATAAAATTGCCATTAGTTTCCCAATAACATTGTTGTCAGGGAGGATACAAGTTCATAAATTCAAACTCTGCTAGCCCTGGAGTATTCACATATATCTTCCTTTTAATATTTTCCTTTGTCCTAAAAAACTGACATTTAGCTGTGTAAGTGAAAAAGGCTCTATATTGTAGTTGATCAGAGATTCTTATCAAGAGTTTAAAGAGAAATTAAGTTATTCTAAGAAGGAAAGAAGAAAACTGTTATTAAAAGTGACATTTTAAGGTGGTTTTTTTTTCCCTTAAAAAAAAAAGTAAGTTACTGGAATAAATTTATTTTAATATTCCCTTTCACCTTGTAAATAAAAGTTCTACATGATCTCCAGAATGTAAAATATGTGACAGACTTTGCTGCAATTTTCACAGGTTCAGGCTCAGATTTACCAAGTGACTGTCTTCAAAGGGTATTCGTCCAATACTTTCTTCTCCTGTTATTGGCATACTTAAAAAAGGCATTTTTTATTGTCTGAGATCACACTGGCCAATTTCAACTAGTTGAGCTAGTTGAGCTTTGGCCTTTCATGTTTTCTTCCAAGCCGCTGTACTCTTTTCTACCAAGCCTCTGTACTCTTCCTATGAAGCCTGAACTCTTTTCCACAGATAATACAATTTCTTCTTCCTCTTGAACTCCACAAGGGGTTTCTTGCTCAGCCAGTCTTGTCTGCTCCCCCTCTTGCTTGACTTAGACACAGTGGAAGTGCTTATTACTATGATTTTTAAATGATTCTTAAAGCCTAATTAGCACTTATGGAACCCTCAGCCCTGAAAACTAGATTCCCAGGGGACACTGCTAACTAGGTCTCCAAGTAGATTAAATTTTGCCCTCTGGAAATAGCAGGTAGAAACTCTAATGAACTTTTTACTCATTACACCAAAAATGTTGAACTCAACCATTTTGTGGTAACTGTGGCCAAGACAGCTACCTACCAACATATCTTCCATGACTCCTTTTATATTCACAAATAACAAGTCTAGGAGAGCATCTTTCCTGGTTGGCTCACTGAGTAGTTGTGACAAGAAATTATCTTCAACACACTTCAGTTTTCCATCCTTGCTTGTCACAGCAGTATGATATTCCCAGCCGATGTGTGGGAAGTCGGGGCTAAAAAAAAAAAAAGCCAATGTGTGACATTTCAATAATTTGAAGAGATGAACTAGCAGTTTTAACCATTCTTAATTTTTAATTCTACATGTATCATATGGATATACCGAAAAACTGAGATGGATTTTCACTTTATTTGCACTGACAGAACCATGCAATGCAGCAGG
>NW_009732797.1:0-911 GCF_000703405.1 Apaloderma vittatum | reverse complement strand
CTCTTGGCTGTCCTTGCTCCATAACCACTGAGGGCCTTGTACTAAATACCCCCTTCGGCACCCTCCAGTCTGATACAGGTACAACAGATTCTGAATAACACCAGGTCATTTCTGGTTGCACTAGGCTGCAATTATTCCCAAAGCTGACTAACAATGACACTGAATAGTGGAAGATAGGACAGTTAGAGTGGGGGGCATATAAGGAAGCTGCTTGAGCAGCAAGAAACCTGGTTAGAAAAGCTAAAGCTCACTTAGAATTAAATCTAACCAGGGAGATCAAAGGAAATAGCAAAAGTTTCTCTAGGTATATTAATGGCAAGAAAAAGACTAGAGGTTTTGGTCCCCTCAGAAAGGAAACAGGTGAAATGGTGATAAGTGATTTGAAGAAGGCTGAGGTTCTCAACAACTTCTTTTCCTCTGTCTTCACTGGCAAGGGCTCCAGCCGTACTCCCCAAGTCACAGAAGACAATAGCAGAGGTTGGATGAAAGCACTGCCCGTTGTAAGTGAAGATCATGTTCGTGATCATCTAATGAACCTGAAAGCATACAAGTTCCTGGGACCCGATGGGCTGTACCCACAGGTACTGAGGGAACTGGTGAATGAGGTTGCTAAATCCCTCTCCATTATATTCCAAAAGTCATGGCAGTTCAATGAAGTCTCCACTGATCGGAAAAGGGGAAATACAATCCCCATTTTCAGAAAGGGAAAGAAGAATGAGCCAGGAAACTATAGGCCAGTCAGTCTCACCTCTGTGCCTGGTAAGATTATAGAGCAGGTTCTCCTTGAGGCACTGCTGAGGCAGAATAATGAAGAGGTGATTTAATACAGCCAGCATGGCTTCAGCAAGGGCAAATCGTGCCTGGCAAACCTAGTGGCCTTCTATAAGAAAGTCATAACATCAATAGACAAG
>NW_009732796.1:0-5902 GCF_000703405.1 Apaloderma vittatum | reverse complement strand
CAGGAAATGGTTTTTTATTTTGTTAACTTGCAGGCGGAATTATCATATCAGTCAGATGCAGGCAGAGAGTATACAATGAACTACACAGTGAATTTATAAATAAAATTTTATTTATTCTGATTTGAAAATAAATTTACAACATCTAAATGATTCTAGATAAGAATTGGATTCTTTTTTATTTGATTAATCTTTAATATTTTTTTCAGGATATCTGTTTAAAGTGATTCTCTCAATAGGCCTACCTTATTTGTAAAGGCTGGTGAAATTATTTTGAGAAAATTAAACTAATCATGTTTTCTACTTCTACTTATTTGAGTGACAAGACATTTTCTAGTGGATAGTAGTGGATACCTTCTCCACTGGAGATTTCCTGTCAATTCACTTCAGCTGCTGCGTGTCTCATTGTTTACCTCACCCACCCTATTAATTTCATTTTCACAGTTTATTATCTTCTAAGTATTCTTACAATGATTTCATGGGCAATTCCCACATACACTTTCATCTGAGCCTTAGTCAAACCCAAATTCTGAATATGAGCTGATTAGCTCACAAAAGTGAGCTACTCAGTCATGTCAAGACTGGAGGCAGCCACGCACCGGTGGAGTTCACTGTCCTGAGGGATGTGGGTCAGGCAGAGGAAAGTCAGGATCTTGAATTTTAGGAAAGCAAACTTCCAGCTGCTCAAGGATTTTGTTGAGAGGCTCCCCTCTCAACAGGGAAACTGCCCTCAGGGACAAGGGAGCAGAACAGGTGTAAGAAATCAGGCGAGGAAGGCAAGACACTGGCATGGCTCAGTTGAGGAATGCCATGGGAACCACTGACCAGCCTCACCTCTGTGCCTGGGAAGATCACAGAACAGATCCTCCTAGAAGTAATGCTAAGGCACATGGAGGACAGGGAGGTGATTTGAGACAGCCACCATGGCTTCACTAGGGGCAAGTCCTGCCTGACCATCCTTGTGGTCTTTTATGAGGGAGTGACTATATCGGTGGACAAGGGAAGAGCTATGGATGTCTTCTTTCCAGATTTTTGTAAGGCTTTTGGAATAGTTCCCCACAACACTCTTCTCTCTAAATTAGAGAGATATGGATTTGGTAGGTGGACTGTTTGGTGGGTGAAGAATTGGTTAGATGGTCACATCCAGAGGGCAGTGGTCAACGGCTCAATGCACAGATGGAGATGGGTGACAAGTGGTGCCCTTCAGGGATCTGTACTGGAACCAGTACAGTTTAACATCTTTAACAATGACATAGACAGTGGGATTGAGTGCACCCTCAGCAAGGTTGCAGATGACACCAAGCTAAATGGTGCAGGTCACATGCCAGAGGGATCTGGCCAACCTTGAGAAGTGGGCTGATGTGAACCTTATGAAGCTCAACAAAGCCAAGCACAAGGTTCTGTATCTGGGTCGGGGTAACCCCTGGTATCAATACAACCTGGGGGACGATGTGATAGAGAGCAGCCCTGAGGAAAAGGACTTTGGGGTACTGGTGTCCAAAAAGCTGGACATGAGCCAGCCATGTTGACCTGAAAGCCAACTGAATCTTGGGCTGCATCAAGAGAAGTGTGGCCAGCAGGTCCAGGGATGTGATTCTGCCCTCTGCCCTGCTCTGGTGAGACCCCATCTGGAGTACTGCGTCCAGCTCTGGAATCGTCAGCACAAGACATGGACCTACCTAAGCGGGTCCAGAGGAGGGCCACAAAAATGATCAGAGGGCTGGAACACCTCTCCTATAAGGAAAGGCTGAGAGAGTTGGAGTTGTTCAGCCTGGAGAAGAGAAGGCTCTGAGGAGACTTTATTGCAGCCTTTCAGTACTTAAAGGGGCCCTGTAAGAAAAATGTGGACAATCTTTATAAGCAGAGCCTTTAAAAATAAGTCTAGGAGTAATGGTTTTAAACTAAATGAGGGTAGATGTAGACTGGATATAAGGAAGAAGTTTTTCACATTGAAAGTGGTGAAACACTTGAACTGTTTGCCCAGAGAGGTGGTAGAAACCCCATCCTTGGGAATATTCAAGGTGAGGTTGGATGGAGCTCTGAGCACCCTGATCTAGTTAAAGATGTCCCTGCTCACTGCAGGGGTGTTCCAGTAGCTGAGCTTTAAAGGTCCCTTCCTACCCAAAGCATTCTATGATTTTATGATTCTATATCTCTGCAAAATGCTTTTGTGTTTATTCTTCCATAGATTATCCCACATGAAAAACATGGTTTTACATAATTTGTTAAAGAAATGTAACTATCTGACTGATTGTTAAGATGGCATTTGACTCTCAGCAGAGTGTTCGGATAACCTGTATATCTTTAGACTGCAATAAATATTGAAATTAATCATCAGGCAGGTAATATGGGAAATTCGGGTATATCAACTGTTGTATAATAACAAGAAGAGCATAGAGGATTTGGAAAGATGCCACCTTACAGTTCATAGAGCTAAAAGAGTGGGCTATCCTTACTGCTTGCTCTATTGCATCCTGATTTAACAGTGCAAGGGCACGTAACCAGAACAATCCATATATTCTGTTACAAGTTAATAAGGAATATATTTCTAGGCAAAATGTAAATCTAAAGACAGAATTTATGCAAGGAAGAAAATCATTATCTCAATGCTTGATAAAGCGTCCAAGTCTCATAAATCTTCCATGTAATGACAACATATAATATCTTTAATCAATTATTTACTTGTGTTGCAGATAACTATGAAGTATATTAAATGAATTTTAAAAAATAAATGGTGGTTAGAAACATTTTCCCCATCATAATGTTAATCTATGTCAGAGTTAGTAACAATTGTGCACTTAAGAGTAATTTTGCTTTTGAGATTTGAGGTTTTCTAATGCTACTTTTCAAACAATTATGACATATCTGTCATATTTTTTAACCTATTAATTATAAAGGTATACTTTCAATCTTAATTTAATTCTCACAAAGAGTATTCCCTTGTGGTATATTGTGTAATCTTTTCTTTCGTCTTCAAAATTTTGATTTACATACCCAAAAAAGTCTTCTTAGACTTCAGTATAAAGAATTTAGGCCTACTGAGAAAAGATCTGCTTTTATTTTAGCTATCATTTTAGAAATTACTCTGTAGAAAAGTACTGACTTCAGTTTATCTGCCAAATCTCCTTTGTTTTTTAGGAGCTCAGGGTAGCTATGCTACAGGGTGATATCCAAGTGCAGATGTCCAAGTAAATACACAGTCATAAAATCTTTACAGAGCAGTCAGTGACAGAAGCAAGGACTTCTTGCTTTTATACTGCATTTTTCTGCAACCCACGGAATTATTGCTTTGCAGTAGTACTATAATGGCTACTTAAAATGCTAACATGAATTTCCGCTGATAGATATAACTATTACATGTGGAACCCTATCTCAAAAAAAGGTTAATGTCCTGGTATCTGGAATTGTTTGCATGGCTGCCTCGTATCTTACTTATAAGTAAATTTAAAAAAAAAAGAAATAAATTTTGGGGTCCATTTAAAGCATGGACCCAAATAGGAAATCTCAGCTAATATAAATGCATGAAATTAAACATAATCCGCATAGGATGGAAATTCAGTAAATTAGACATGCGGAGCTCCAAATCAGTGATTTTTTAATATGCTCCTTGGATTTGGGTCCCAAGCCACCCTATTCTATTCAATATTTTGTTTACTTTTTCTGCTGACTATGAAAAAGCTTCAGGATACCGCATGTGCTTTGTTTAATGGGGGCTTTACAGACCCATTCTGAATCCCATCATAGTACCCATTTTAAAAAATGCACTCTTATCTGAAACTTGCCTTAATATTTCCACTGGAGGAGAAATACCCTTGGTATTATATTTTTCATTTTATCTTATTTGCTTCAAGCCTATGCTTTCCTCAGCTGTCAGGAAGCAAGAATTTTCCTTGTTCCTAATCCATCCATTTCATTTATCTGGTTACCTTTTTGCTTTACATTTTGTGTGTTTGGAGCGATGTCATGTAAGCCAGCTGTTCATCCTACAGTGCATTTTTCAGAGCTTGCGTCTGCTTCCAATTTTACTGGCTTGACAGATGTCTATGGCTCATATTAAGATTAAATTAGCTTCCTGAGACACTCTATACCTCATACGACCATTTTGTTTTTCTCCAAGCTCTGCTGTGCCACTACAAGCCCATCTTTTACAAAAGAAAAATGCAACTTTCCAGTTTCACATGTGTTAGTTTCATATTTTCAGATATACAGACATCCATCCAGTGGTTCCCATTGCCTTTAGATTTAAGCAGGAAAAAATCCTGACAATGCAGCACATTTTCCAGAGAGTGTATTGGCTTCAGCAAAGCCTTGTCCACATATGATAGAGACAGAGATCCTGCCTGGGGTGCTGGGCACTGGTCCTGAACCTGCTACTGATATCTATCTTCACGTTACTGTTTTATGGATCACCACTCTTTCTTTTGCCTGTATCAGGTCATAACAGTCAGTGATGCTCTCACAATACCATGGGATTACAGTAAGGAAGAGACAGAGCTCATTTTTTGCTTATTTGTGTGCAAATCTTCATTTAGGTAATGTTTATTCTATTAAAGGAGACGAGTAGCAGCCTGAAGTCCCTTCAGCAAGCCTAGCTGCACTCTTCTGCAGATGTCTATAATAAAGCCAGGCAGCTGAGTAATTCTGTAGAGGACTAGCTTAATCCTTGCATTTTTCCCTAGGGATGCAGCATATTTACCCCATTATAGAGCTGAAGAAGCTGTTTTTGGAAATGATTATGACAGTTTATGCTACTCCCTCACCAGTCTGAAGGTGAAGAAAAAAGACGTTTCTTTTTCTAGGCAAATCATAGACGTGGTAAATTTAGCAAACAGTCTAGAAAATGCCACTCTTCATTTACTGCACTTCGGTTTTGTTTTAAGGAATTTGTTTTCTGTAATTTAATTTTTTGTAGACATCAAGCTTCTAAGTATCTTTTGAGCCTCAAATACTGATATGTTCTTTAAAGATTTGCATAGCTACTTACTATGCACAGGCTTCCAGTTCCGTGGAAAAATACGCAATTTCCTTTTAGTACACATTGAGCTAGCAATAGATTTATCTCTACATGCAACTCTTAGCTATATCTTCATCCAGTTTATATATTTAACAGAAAGCATATTACAGGAAAAATAGCTTTAAGATTAAATACCATGACTGAAAAGGAACTTTTTTTACTCCCACACTCCATCTCCATCCTCTGAATGTGGTAACTGGGACTCATTCTGCTAGACAGCCTATTAGGTTGGAAATGCAATGTAATTTTCCTTCCCAATATCCCTTCTACAAATCCCACTTTAAGGGACATGCTATAATTTAGGAAGTTGTTACAAAAGAAGATGCAATACTACATGAGAGAGACCTGTTCATCACTGGACAGCACCTCAGTGTTCTCCTGTAATAAATCCTGGGCTCTTGATTTAGGAAAGGATCATGCCAACAACCAAACCAGGGCTAAGAGTATAACTGAAAACTGGCATAAGCCTGCTTCAGCCTTGATGGTGAGATCTGTGATGTGTCACTACGCAGGAAAGCTTGGGGCTCTACCTTGACCTTTCTGGGGTGTGGGCAGTTTGTATGGCTGGTTTTCCACCTTTTCATGAGTGTAACTGAAAAGCAATTGACAGTTTTGCCTGACTCACAAATCTCTTACTGATTTTTCTTGAGTGATGTCCATTTAATGATGTCTTCAGTGAATAGACGTAATTTCAGAACTTGTGATAAATTGTGGACAACTTACGTCTCTTGCATTTAACTTGATCTCCACAAAACAAACAAAACAAACAAAATATTGACAGCTTGCAAGCAATTTCTTTTCCAGCTCAGAACTTTTCTAGAAGAATCTTGTCTCTATCAATGCACATGTTTGCATATACATATGTCGTGGTTTGACCCTGACCAGCAGCCA
>NW_009732795.1:1202-6683 GCF_000703405.1 Apaloderma vittatum | reverse complement strand
TACGCCAGGGAGAAGAGGCAACAGCAAAGATGTGAGCCCAAGCAAAGCTTCGAGTCCTTCCTCTGGAGCCCTTGGGGGTGGAGGGAAGAGGAAGGGGAGAGAGAGAGAGAGAAAAAAAAATTAAGGAGCATGAAGAGGGCATCAGCTATTCCAAGCTTTCATCAGGGAGCCCAGCAGAAATTATTGCTGGGGGTTATTGCAAAAAAATAGATTAAGGATTTGCTTCGGTTTTGATTCACACCAGCAGCTTTGGCTCAGCCCAAACTGTATGGAAAGCCCCCGGCTCGCTCTGCCCCAAGGAGCAGGACCAGGTTAGTGACCAGCTCAGGGCTGGAGGAAGGCCCTTGGGCTCCGTCCCATCCCATCCCCTCCTCAAGGAGCTGCCAGGGTGGGACAGGTCCCAAGGTAGTGCTCAAAGAGGGACAAACCCCACATGCACCCACAGCCCTGGTCCCCATCTGCCCTAGAGCATCCCTCCTGCCCCAAGGCATGTAGACAAGCAGGCACCTCAAAGCTGGGCTTAATTTAGACCTTAAGCTGATTTGGGGAGAAAGCTGCTCTTTAAATTGTCTCTGTATGGAGTCCCCTCGTCTCCCGAGCATCCTCCTCTGCACCCACCTGCCCGTTCCTTGTCCCCATCAATAGCCCTGGCAGACACAAGCAGAGCAGCCAGAGGCTGAAGATCTCCCTGTGCCACCTCCCAGGTCTGCCAGGCACATGTCCCCAGCAGGGGTCAAGGCCACGAGCCATCCCCTGCACCACCCAGCTCAAGCACGGGAGGTGCTGAAGAACCTGGGGCTGTTTCCCCACGAGCTTTTCAATCGCCTGCCAGAAGTCTGGGCACCACATTGCAAACGAGCAGGCAGGGAGCTGATCTGTGTCTTAAGCGAGAGCTGCCACAGCCAAGCACTGACAGAGCCCGACATTACAGAGCTGAATCGCTACCCTAAGCGCTCCTGCTGCTCTTCCTTTGGGCCACTGATTTCTGACCCAGCAGCTGCTTTCTTACAAGCGTCCATTATCGACAGCTTCCAGCAGCAAATATTGACGGCGCTGAGGGCTCGCCTGAGTTGCAGCTGGAGTTTGGCTTTCTGGCTGCTCCAAGCAAGCAACCTGAGAGCCCAGATGGTCAGTTATGTGTCGAGAACACCAGGCTGCAGAAGACCTCAGACCTTGAGCTGGGTGCCCGCAAGGGAGGAAGGAAGGAGTGAATAGTCCCTCGGGAAACCGGAGGCAAAACCGGTGGCGAAGGCCCTGGGAGCAGCACACTCAGGCTGGGTCCACGGACAAATCTGCATCCCGACCCGCATCTCAGTGCCTCCCTGAGGCATCAGCAACCTGAGGCATCATCAAACACAGACTCTTCTGGCATCACCGGCCACTCTTCCCTGAGAAGTGGCAACAGAAGAGCAGCCCTGCCCTGCAGCGCAGCATGGGGAGGAGACACCCTTGGGTCCCCATAAACCATTGAACAGCGTGGGGTGAGATTTGATCCTTTCATCAGATGGAAAAAAAACCCACCAGCTCTTGCCAGCTGCCATCCTGCACCATATCCCAGAGGTACTGGCTCCTCTACAGCTAGTGCTAGAGCTGGCAGAGAGGTCTCGGCCCATCCTAGCCACCCTTAATCCCTCTCCCAATGCCCCAAGCAGCACACTCCTGCCTCAGTTTCCTCTCTAGAGGAAGCCTCTCCCCTGCAGCCCATCCCTCCTCTCTCTGAGCAGTCGCTGATGGATGCTGCAAGGGCAGCACATGATTAATGCAAGGCACCAAAAAGCAGAGGAGAGGCGAGCAGGCAAATACATTCCCCAAGCAGGACAGGCTGCACCAGTAAGAGTGAAGAAACAGCTTAAAATCATCTCAGCTCAAGCGCAGAACCCAGCAGCCGAGCCCACACCTGCCGGGCCGGATCCTGAGCAAGGCCCAAGGCGTGCTGCCCGCCAGAGCCAGCCCTGTTGAACCCCTTTACACCACGGAGGAGGTTCCCAGCTCTGCAGTCACCCCAGCCAGGATGGCCCTTGCCTCAACTCAGCTCCATAAATTATGCACACCCCTGCCCGCTGGAGCCACTTGAAGGCCCATCTCCAAAGCGTTTCTGACAGCTGGGGCTTTTAAGCAACTTGAATTACCCAGTGCCAAGCTCTCTGCTTCCAAAGGCAGGAGTTTTGGAATGCTGCAGCATGACACCCACCCACCCTGAGCTGCTCGGCCGCGGGGAGAGCCCCCGTGAGCACGGCCCCACTTGGATGAGGATCAAGGATCAACCCTCAGCATGGTCCTGCCTCCTTTGCAAGGACCATCCCGCACATCGGCAGCGGAGCAGCCTGGAAGCAGGTCAGGCTCTGCCAGGAGCAAAGAGGCAGATGATGGGGACACCCAGAGATGCTCAAACACCGCAGCCGCTGCCAGCTGGAATCAGGTCATTTCTCGCACCCTCGCCCCAGAAGCCACGACATTTCTGCCCGTCAGAGAAGGCACGATGGGAGACCATGTAGACTCCTTCCCAGGAAAATCCTCCAAGCCCACAGCAGCTCCCGCAGAGCTGGCAGTGCCCCCCAGAGCCCAAAGCCTCTCCCTCATTTAAGCTTTTTCCTTTCTGTTCTCTCCCCTTTGTGCCTCCTTTGATCATATAATCTGAACGAACTGAAGGTAAAAATATCACGGCAGGCAAGAAGAAAGCGCAAATAACCGGCAGGGGAGCGGGGAGCTGGTTTGAATCCCTCACTGAATCATTAGGGGAGATGCAGCCTGAATTACCCAGTGAGCCTGTGCTGCAAACAGCCTGAGCGCTCATTGGGAAGGGGCAGGAGACGAGTATCCCCTTTCCCCTTCACCCTCCACCTGCCTCAAGCATCCTCACAACAACAACAAGCCACCCAAACCTTATTCCCAGCCATGCTGGGGATACACCCAGCCCTGAGGGGCTGCCTGGAGGGGTGGGCAGCACATGGGGCTGGGCAAGTAGGCGGCAGCCCAGGAATTAAAGCTCAAGGGCAAGAAGGAGGAGCACCCATCCTTCCTGCGTGGTGTGGGACCAGCCTCTGCATCTGCAGGAGCCTGGCTCCTGCACATCCCCAAAGCAGCCCTTCCACCGTGAGGCTGCTCCTGCACACCTGAAGGGAGATGCACATCTGGAGATGCACATCTGGAGGGAGATGCCTGCCTGCAGCAGGTGTTGGTGGAGCAGGGAACAACCTTACCTGTGCATTACAGGCAGCGAGGGAACAGAGATACCCTCCTGCCCCGTCTGCATGGCTCCGTGGTCCTCCAGGGGAAGAAATATTTGTAGATTTGCAACAAATCAGGTGCAGGTACGCACCCCCGAAGGTGGTAATAAATGAGGTGGGATAAATGCCCAGCGTGGCATTTATCATAGCACCAGAGGAAGGAGCAATGCTGCTTCCTCCCACTTCCTACAAGCAAATCATCAGTGAGGAACTAGCTTTTCTATCACCCTCATCCCAGACACGCAACAGCCAGATCCACGATCTGGAAAGCAATGCAAGGACTAACGAAACAAAGCAGATCTCCAGGCCTCAGAACGCAAGTGATTGCTCGGCCTGAGCCAGAGGGATCTAACGAGGGTAAGGAGCTGCAGAAGCAGGTGCTGGGGCTGTCGCTGCCACCCCAGGACAGAGAGAGACAAGGAGCTCATGGGCAGCGCCGGGGTCCCGAGCTGTGTCCCTGCCCTGCGGGTGGGTCCCCAGCACCCCAGGACACGGAGCTGGTCCTGCACGGTGGCATCCTGCCCCCCTCTAGTGGTGGCCGTGCCAGGGAGCCCCCAGCCAGCACCAGCATCGCCATCCTTGTCATCCTCCAAGGGCGCCCCCGGAGCCATGGATGGGGCAGAGCTGGGCAGGAGAAATCAAACACTGATTAATAATTCTCGTACAAAATGCAAAACCATCTCCAGTGCCTGGAGGAAGGACTGGCCATCCTGGACTTTGCCTCTGCAGCTCTTTCCCACAGCTCCTTCCTTGCATTCCAGCTGGGGCTGCAGCGAGACGCAACCTGGGTTCGCCACATCCCGCAGAGCCCAGAGGTGCTCACAGGTGTGAGACACATGCCCCAGCTGCCTCATCACCAGACACGGCCCCAGAGCTCCCCCATGCAGGGGTTCTGCTGGAATGAAAAATCTCCTTTGGGTAGGAAATAAATAAATAAGGAAAGAAACGGCCCATTTCTCTCCCTCGCTCCATTTCCTGCAGGACTTCCAGTCAAAACCAGTCATTTTACTGCCATTAGCCCCACGGAGCCTACGCCGCTGCAGGCAGCCGAGTTCATGTCTCATGTACCACCAACCCAAGCACCGGCTAAGCGCTAATCACCGTGGCTTTGTCACCTCCAGCAGCGGGCAAAGCCAGGAGGCAAATTATTCAGATCCCAGACAGGGCTTATCACCGGGCAGCCGGAGCATCCCATCCCTCCTTGAGCAGATCCCGCTCCCCCGAACCGCAGAGCTCTGCCTGCAGCGGGACCAGGCTTCTTCGGCTGTGCAGGACTTGTTAACTCCCACTTCAGAGTCAAGACACTCACTGGTTTTGCGGAGCCCACCCAGCTGCGTCGGGGCTGTTAAACCAGGCAAAGGCTGAGCCAGTGATGCTGTCCAGGAGATGCACGAATAAGCAGCCAAGAGCCTGCACCCAGCACTCACCCATTCCCAGCTGCCAAGAAGTGGACCACCCATCAGCCCACCACCAGGGAGACCTCCCCAACCCAGCCCCGGCACCGGGAGGGCTGTGCCGGCTCCTGCCGCCCTGGCTGCCGTGAGTTCGATGGCATCTTTTTGAAAATCAAGGCTGCTTCTTTCCCCACCTGCTATTCCTTAGGCAAGCAAGGCCAGCCGGCACGCAGCACAATATCCCAATTAAAGCACGCTCGCTTTTCCCCACTTGCAAATGTTTACCAGGAGCTTCGCTTTGGTTCCTGGGTTTTTTTTAATTGCAAAAGCTCCACGAAGTACAGAGGAATTTAGACGCGGAGGGAGAGGATGCCTGGTTGAATTCTCTCTCAACAGGCAAAACCTTAAGTATTCAGGTCAAGTAACCCCAGCGTTCGCTCAGAGGAAAAGCAAGGCCACAGCTCAGCAGGCAGCGGTGAGTAGAGACCCCAGATCTTACCACTAAACCCCGTCTCCCAAGACAGAGCCCCCCCCCCGCCCCAGCAATCCCTTGATCAACGCACATACCGATATCACAATGTTTGTGTAAGCCCGAGCCCATCGCCAAGGTTCCAACTCAACCTCTCTACAACTGGGTCCTGTCAGCACCCGACTCAGAGCCCCACAGGGGGAAAAGCTGGGTACCGCCACCTTCTTCCCTGCCCCAAAGCATCCCCTGAAGAATGCTAAAGGCCAAAGAAAAATGCTCCTGCTGGGCACAGATCAGACGCAGGCAATATTTATCACGCCATAATATATATCCTTAACTGCAGGCAAGCTCTCTCCTTCCACCTCCCTCCCCGCTGCCAAGCAGGCCAGGG
>NW_009732795.1:379-1048 GCF_000703405.1 Apaloderma vittatum | reverse complement strand
GGGGGGAGGGAAGGACCTGGCCCTCCCCCCCGCTCCTGCCATGTGCAGCAAAATCCCGCAATTAATTTTTTATCACCTTCTGCAAACTGGGACAGCGCTGGCATAGAGCAAGAGTGCAGCCTGACTGCTGGTCCCCAGCGGTGCCCACAGCACTGCCCGGCGTTTCTGCTCCCCATCATACCTACGCTCTGAAACTGTGGTCTGCCAGCCTGAGCCCCTGCCCAGTAAATCCGCATCCTGAGCCACGTTTTGTGCGGGGCCATCCACAGCACAGGGGCACAGGGAACTGGACCATCCTGCAAAGGAAACCCCTCCATCGGACGCAAAGCCCAAGAGGAAGAGACGTTGCCCACAGCGAGCGCAAAGCCGGGGCGGGCGGCAGGAGCGGGTTCGCCTGTGTTATAATTAGGACCTGCCACATCTTCAAGCCGTTGTCTTTCTGGGAAGAGCTGGAAGGGGGTGGCTGAGCTGACAAATCCATCCTCCTCCTGCCTGATGCCAAAGTTGAAGCACGTGATGTTCTTTTTCGGGGAGCCAGCAGGCTCCTCCATAGGGTGATGCTGGCCCCCTGGATGTGGGGCTGAGCCACAGCTGTACCGGAGCTTCAACTCCTGCTGTAAAATCCCCTCAAAGCTCCCCCTACACTGCCCTGCCACTTGCAGCTCAAAC
>NW_009732795.1:0-227 GCF_000703405.1 Apaloderma vittatum | reverse complement strand
GGTCAGCCGGGCCAGAAGCTCCAGGACCTCTAACACCCCCCCAGAACCACAGCTCTCGGCACAGAGGGCACAGGGAGAAGGGTCCCCCCCCTCCACGCCCCCGCCTGCTGCCCTAGTGCGGATAAACCCCTGCTTACAGAAGACGAAGGGAGATGAAGAAATGAGCTTTATCTTTTGGCACTTCTCTTGGCGTTTTCCCCGAGCTCCTCACTGCGTTCAACACATCA
>NW_009732794.1:7530-13128 GCF_000703405.1 Apaloderma vittatum | reverse complement strand
TGACATGCTCAGTGGGGTGGCTTGGCGGGGAAGAGAGTTTTCATTTCTCTTATCCTTGCTAGGCTGGGAGCAGGCAAGGTCATTTTCTGTCTCTCTGCTCTGCACAGCGCTCCTTGCGCTGTTGCCTTCTTGGGGCAATTTTGGAAGAATGTGGCGTGTAAATATAACGGCTATATTTTGCGATAATACTAGAGAGGCATTTTCTACTGCCTGGGCTGGCTTGGACTGTGTCATGAGTTGCATAAAATGCAGATTCACAAAAAGGCTGAATTTCAAATCCCAGCGAGATGGAAAAAGACTGCTCCAGTGTCCTCTGTAACAGGGGTACTAGCTCAAACGACATACTTGCAGGAAAAACGGGGATAAATGCTCCTTTTTGCCTACATTTTTTGCCAGCATGATGTGTCATGTTATTGCTCAAGTGAGGTAAGGAAGCAAGCAAGTAAATAAATAAAACTGTCAAGTGAATTGTACAGTAATCTCCAGTAAAGGTAAACAAACCCGGTATTGCTCTTGGACGGTTCAGTGTGGTGGAAAGGGTTTTTTGGCATGGTTTGGGGATGATTGCATTACTCACGAGGCAACGATTGACTCATAACGAAATGACAGTTTCTTGTTCATTACAAAATATAAAAACTCGCCATTTGTTCTAAAACAAAGAATAAGGTTAGCTATAACAACAATGTCACGTGAACCTTGGAAGCTGGGTCCCTACCAGCTAAATAATGAAATCAGAGGAGTTACTTTGGGTTTTGATAGGTGTGATTAGGGACAGAAATTTCCTCTCCTTAAGTGAATTGGAATAAATAAATATATCAAGTGGGCAAGGAATGATTATTAAATATACACATTGCAGACTATGTGGTGTGCTATATCTAAAACTATGAATTAAAACCTGTTTTTGTTTGATAAAAAAGTATTTTTTTTTTTTTTTTTAGAAAGCAGAAGTGTTTTCTGATTTAAATATTATAAAAATGTAACAGGGAGATAAGACTATTTTGCAGCAGTGGGAGGTTTAACAACATTGGTTACATTTAGGGAAGGAGACACCACTTTTCTCCATTAGTAACCAAGTAAAAAAAGAAACAAACCATGAACAACTTCGTATCTAATTTAAAATAAATGTTGAAAGTAAAGCTAGACTTCTGAGTTTGAGAATAGAGACCATGAGAGAGAAAATAATGACAATACTTGTAAAATGAGCTGACTTTTGGTTTTAAATGTAATGCTCTTTGGTTTTTATAACATGCATGCTAATATAGAGCTAAATCTTGCATACTTTTTTCAGGCAAATTTATTCACTCTTTCTAGATTCCTCTTTAAATTCAGCATCAAATTGGGGCAGATCTTTGGGATTATTTTTTCTTTTCTTTGTTAATACTAACCTTCCATTTGCTCTAAGATTCTGGACTTGCTTTTGCTAGACCGGTATTCCTCAGAGGAAATGTTGCCTTGCTCTTCTTTTACTTTTTGGTACGTCTGCAGTAGCTTTGAACTTATCTTGACAGACTGGTCCAGTGGCTGTGGCAAAGGCCGCCGGCGCGACCGGAGCCAGCCCCTGGCACCAGCGGGTGCTGGGGTGAGCTCCTGCGGCGCAGGCTGCCACTGGGGCACCGGGCTCCTCTTCCCTGCACCTCAACTGGCTCTTCTCCAAACAGCCGTCCTGCAAAACAGGCTCTGGAATATTGCATATTCCCCAGCAAATGACCGAAAACAGGTACTTTCTCTTTTTCCGTGACCAACACAAGCACAGAACACATGCGTTGCCATTGCCCTTTATTGGACCTTAAATATACCTTGTAAGTAGAAAGTGCTGCATGTGGCGTATCACACAATTTTAATGCAGATTATGTAGAAGCAAAACCCTCCGAGTGAAGTGTCTTGTATGAAACATGAAGTATGCGGTGTTTTGTCAAGGTGGAACATTCAGATCAGTGTTAGCCGAGGAGGTCAGGGTCTGTTGCACCAGCTCCTCCGGACTGAGGTGGAAATCCAGCAGCCCAGCTAGACCCACCTGGGTGCTCCTTGTCACCAGGCTCATGCAGAACTGGAGCATTTTACTCACCTTTCCAAAACCATTTGCCCGTGGGCAACTGAGCAAGTAGACATTTGCAAGGTTATAGTACAGTAAGGAATTAATATGGTTAATTCCAGTTTGTTATTTTGTTGAGTTTGAAGTTTTACAGTGATCTTCTTTACAGATACAGCAGAATTGTCAGCACAAATAGATTAAATGTCCTTGTTATCAACACAGAATAATGCATTTCTTGGGAACTTTATATGGGTTTATAGTCTGATGCTCCTGTAACAAGCCAGTATGCTTGCAAACAACACTTGTTGGAAGCTTTACTTCCAAAACATAATATTTTTTCTTTAATATGCACAAAATTTTCTTTTGCAAATGTTGATGTGAACTTGTGAACATGCAATTCCTTGTGACTTCAATGAGAGCCATCCTTGCTCATCAAAGGACAGGATTTGGCTCTTGATTTTACTGCAATGAGTGTATTATTTATAATGTACGAGACTGCACGGCACTCTCCCAGTAAGAGCTAATGGAATTTATGTTCACATGCTGGGGACCAAATCCTCCTGGTAGCTGTCAGGAAGTTTACTTTCATGTGTTTGTATCTTCACTGTAACATTCGCTGGTTACAAAAAACAAAACCAAAAGAAGAGTAGTAGACTACATCCATAATATTTTCTGGCAGTTGTTACTTTTATTATAGGTTATTATTATGATAGGAAGCAAGCTAATTTGAATTTGCAGAGGAAATTATTAATACTATTTTAAAGCATTTCTAATTGCAGCCATGGTTGCTCATTCTCTGGGACCCACAGAACCTTTGTTGCTTCTGACGGTAGTTTCTCCTGAGGAGCTGAGCCGAGTGGGCTCCTTGGCTTCTGGTGGGAACTGGGGCTGGGGGCGCGCTGGGCACCGTGACTGCTGGAACTGGAGCCTTGGGCTGCAGCATGATACCTGCCAAAACTCATTAGTGAGAAAGGTTACAGTTCTCATTAACAGCCACTCCACATAACAGTTGTTTTCAACCTGTGGGATCCTATCCTTTGACATAATCAGCTTGCCTACAGCTAAATTTTTTCTATCACCTGATAGAGCTATTCCTGCAGCTTCCCGGTGGAAGCAGCTTCTCTGGTTTCTAATTTTATCTTTAATGTCACCACTTTAATCCACTTTGGGGTGGGGAGGGGGTGGGTGTGCTCGCTGAGGTTTATTTTGATAATGTATGTGAAATGCTTAATTCTCTGTCATACAGATCACAATGTACTAAATCGTGGAACTGAGACAAATAATGCAAACCAAAACTCTGAAATGACCACAGAAGAGGCAAGTTGCCTTCGTTTAGGGGGAACCTGGGACAATAAGGTCCAGCTGTGACAGCCCGGTAGCCCCAGCACTATTCATGAGAGCTCAGTTCCTTCTTCAGGTGTTTCTTTGCAGCTGGTGGTCTGTGCTGGCCAGCTTGGTGCAGCAGCGCCTCAGCACCTTCCTCTAGTGCCGCTGTGCAAGGTCCTTGGTGCTGTGCAAGGTCCTGGCTGGGACCAGCCCAGCCTGCCCAGTGCCAGAGCTCTCTGCCAGCTCTTTGGATGGCTGGGAGCCACAGGAGAGGTACCGGGGGGGCTGTGGGAGGGTGGTGAGCAAGGGCGCCTCGGCTTCCGCCACGGCCGCGCAGGCTGGAGCTGGCTGAGCACACCGCCCTGGTTCCGCTGCGGTTCCGTCTTCCAGCAGCTAGGGATCCAGGTTTCCTGCTCCATCCTCCCTGACCTGTTCAGGACATCACAGCTGTGCTGGCCCTGCTCACGGGCTCATGTGTGTCAGAAGCCCCAGGCTGGCTCTTCCTGGCTGTGGGGATGAGCTGGGCTTCCCTGCTCAGGTTATCCCATCAGGTGGGTCTGCCTGGGTATTTCCAACTTTTCAGGAGAGAGAGCGAGCTGATCCTTCTTCCTCCCCTCTCCTGCTAATAGTAATCGTGGTTTGCCAACTGAATACCACTCCCTGAAGGTTTGTGTGGACGTGCAGGCTTGAGTCAGTTCCTCTGTGTTATAATTTGGGAGCACTATCTCCAGCACACGCAGCGCGTGCTCACTGAGGTTGGTGGCACGTTCCTCCCACAGTGGCCGTCGGTGCTGGGAGCTCTCCCTGTGCGAGGGGCTGATGCTGCTCACTGAAGTTTTTGGGAACGGGGCTCTTTGTAGGCGAAACCCACCCTGAACTGAAGTCACGGTTTAATGTCGTGAGTTGTCTTTGCGGTTGGATGTTGAAGTGGGCTTCGTCTGGTGACAAGGAAAGTTTCGCATGTGGAGCGTGACCCAGTGGGTCAGCTCCCACGCACACTGGGGTTGATGAGGAAAGTGTGGTGGGGCCCTATAGGAAGTTAGCACCAGCGCTGAGGCTTTAGGAATCCTTTTCCTTCGCAAAGCCAAGCATGTGCTCCTCACTCTGCTGGTGGCTCTGAGGTCCTCGGCGAGGCACTTGGCTTCTCTGTACTGGTGACTGCACTGGCGAAATGCAAATCCTGTATTTTGAGTACTTTTAGTCACCTTCTGGCTGTCGATAATTAAGAATCCAGAGTGAGAAAGGCAGAGGGGAGCCCGGTGCCACCTCATACCCTCGTCTTCATAGCCTGCTTCTGCCTGAGGTCTAGGGACGAAGAGCTCCATGTTCTGGGCATTGCTTTGCCCCAGGGGCCATGCTGCTCTTCTGAGGATTCCCGTTCTCGCCAGACAAATATGCTGAAGCTTTGCAATGTCTGGATACTTTCTCACTTTTATTTATTTATACACATATTGAAAATTTATTTACCAACATTTTCACAAGCTGCAAGGAAGCTGTCTGCGTGTTTTCCCTTGCAAGTCGTGAAGCAGTGGCAGCAGCAGTGTTGTGGCCATGTGCCCTTCGTGCTTACTGCAGCATTTGCACGAGGACTGATGCTCGCAGCAGATACTGCGGTGTCCTGCATGTGCCTTTGGGTCTGTGTGTGTGTAAAAAGAAAAGCAACACTGTGTTTTTCTTGCAGAGGGGACACAATGATGGGAGTACTTGTAGTACAAAAGACAGGTTATTGTAAAGAGCAATTTATAAAATGTTGCAAAAGTACAAATGGAGTAAAACTATCTGAGGGAAGTGAAATGTTGCAGCAAAGCTGTCTCTACTTGGTATCCTTGGTTTGGACCTGACAGGCTTGCTGGTTGGAGCTGCACAAACTAGTGATTCAGCTGGAGCAGAGCTACAACGCCAGCGACTTTGTTAATGGAGGGGCTGGAAATCCTGCACCCTGGATGCTCCTGCCCCGGGGAGCAGGGGGCAGAGTTTGAGTGTCACGGCAGCTGTCCCACGCTGAGGGCTGACGGCCACGAGTGGCCTTTGTGGGGTCCCTGTGCTGCTGGGTGGGTGTTGCGAGCCAGGGGAGTGGGCGCTGCTCGAGGGGCTCGCGGCTCCTCCCAGCTTGGCCCTTGGAGTTGTGCTGCCTCGGCCTCGCTACCCGTGCCCGGGCCAGTTCCCCAGCATGGGTTTGTGGGTGTGGAGTAAATTAGCCTTGATGGCGCCTGCATTAATTTTGTGTGGGAGAATCCCCA
>NW_009732794.1:0-7465 GCF_000703405.1 Apaloderma vittatum | reverse complement strand
GCAGAGGGCATGGGAGGACTGGGCCAGGCGGCCCCAGCACCCCAGCTTGCCTGCTGCCCGCCTGCAGCGTCCCTGGGGGCAGAGCTGGAGCAGGGTGGTCTGTGGTCCCGCGGGCACGGGGCTCCAGGGCCAGCCTGGGGTGATGGGCTGGGCGCTGGGCGGCAGCGGAGCTCCCTGCACTGATCCAGGTCTCACAGAAGGGCTGGAGCACAAGCCCGAGGCCAGCGAGCTGCCTTTGTTTCATACAAGTCCTGTGAATATTGGTTGTCTAGCGTAATTGAAGCCTTCTCCATTTGTGGCTTCTTTTCTTGCTTAAAAATTCAACTCATATTTTGGCAGGGGTTTGTCTGAGCGCGTAGCGGATACATTCAATGACAAGAGCTATAACATTCAATTTGTTGCATGCCACAATTAAACCTCAGCTTTTTCACCCAGCCATCTGAAAGCCAATTGCGAGTTGTCACTCAGGCAAGAATACACACAAACAAGGGCAGTACGTAGCCCCGGATCCTAACAATGTGATTTTCATCGCCTTACTGGTCTTTGGGGAGTCTTCAGCTTCCATCTGGAAGTACCTTCAACCCTTTCCAGCTACGGATCTTGAAACAGCTAGAACGGAGAGAAAACCAAAATTACATGGAGTTTATTGCTATTTCAGAAGGAAAAAAGCGTTTGAAAAAGTTTATTCAGGAAGCCAGGGGAAGTTAAGTGGGAGACATTTGCCATTTCATCAGTCTGTTGGTGATAGCCATTCATGTCATAAATGGCTTGTGTCATTTGATGCCAAAAATAACACAATTTTCCTCCCCAAAGGCCTATAGGGTTTTTTTGCAATAAATGTTTATTTGTTAATAATATACTTTAAACAACCCAGTCTTGACCTCAAGTCTCCAAAAGAATCCATCTTCTCTCTGAAAAATCCTACAAAGTTTGTGTAATTTTTTCTGGGAAGGTGTAATTGATGGCGCAGTGAAGGGCAGTGTGTTTGCTTTAACTACTGCAGCTGCGTGGATTAGCTGTTTATAAGGGCCTACTGTGCTTTGAATGGCTACTTTCTTAGATTTCAGGCTTTAGTTGACAGCACTTCCTAATGGCTCCTTGGATTTGGAGTTTGATCAGTGAAAATAAATTTCTGTGCTTAGCTCACCCATTGTTCTTTCCTCGTCACTGCTTTGAAAGCTTCCAAACATGTGTTTGTGGGAGTTGGGGTTCCTTGGTCAGCCCTCGCCCTGTGGCGTTCGTGACAGGGATGACCAGGACAGCGACCGGGCAGAGCTGAGCGGGGCTGAGCTCATCCCGCATCTTGTGCTGATCTCAGACAGAAGAACTTGCGGGCCGTAGCAAATAACCTGTATGCAAATATCTTTGACAAGCTTCCTCGATTTAGCAATGGGAGTCTCTGGAGTCTAATGCAGAACTGGCAGGTATGGAATACGTGTGATTAAATATTTGAAAGCGGGATAAAGGATTTTGTAAATATGTATAATATAGAAACTGTTGTTTTGAGAGAAAACAGTAAGTCAGGTAAAATTAATCCATAATATGTTGCACTGTTTTGAAATTGCCTTCTCAAAAGCGGGAGTTAGGTTTCCACTGGCAAAGCGTTTGTGGAATGCCAGTGACATGTGATCAGCAGCCCAGTAATGTAACAATTGTCTTTTCACTAAATCACCAACTACCACTGATTTAACCGATGCTAAATCACATTTTTCAGCTGCTTTTGTTCTGCCATCAACCACTCTGATCCTTCTCTCTCATGATTTTTCATGCGTACTTTTACTAAAAAAGCAAAGCATTAAGACATTTGTCAGATTTTTTTTTGTTAGTCCTTAAATGAAAATGTGGTTTTCTTGAAGAACTCTGGAGGACTTACAGGAGAGAATTACACATTTAAATTCCCAAAGTATTTCAGCTTAAAGTGCTAGTTTGTTCTCAGTCAGACAGGCACTTGGATAAAATAAGGAACAGTATGTGTAAAATGTTTGGAATTCATTTTTTCTTTAAACATTTCACATTTGTGGAGCTAACTTATTTGGATAATAGGCACACTCAGGTGCTCTGTGTAAAACTTATTTTTGTGGGACTCCGTGGCACTAAATGGCACTACTCGTTTACTGCAAATATGCACGCAGTTTATTAATTATGACAGTTATGTGACGCTTTAAAAATACATATTTTGAGAATGCTTAGCTTCTAGCTTGTGCTGTGATCCTGCACTAATAAGGCGGTTAATTTTACTCAGTCTCTTCAGTAGCTGTTTACGGGGTAGAGTTACGTGCACAGCTGGTTGAAGAACTTGGGGCCTTAGGGTGGCTGAACTGTGTGGCGAATGCTCGTGCGCTTCCCAGAGGCGTTTTCTGGGGCAGTCGGGGCCACAGGGACCGGAGCGACTCTCCTCTTCTCTACCAGCAACGGCTTCGCTCGTCTTTGCGTCCGGTTTGAGTTTTGCAGGACAGACTTCTTGACCTTCAGTTTAGCCTTTGCTGGATTAGTCCTGCTAAAGCAAGATCATATCCAAGCTCTCTTTACCAAACTGGAAATATTTGGAAAACAGCAGGGACAGTGGCAGCCAAGCCGCCTCGGGGGCAGAGCCTCCCACCCGTCTCCTTCTCCTCTCCTCCCAGGAGATGGTTCTGCACAGACCCTCTCGGGCACGGCGGAGCTCCCGGGCACCCGTCCCGTGTGTCGCGGCACAGAGGGTCCCAGGAGCGGCCGTGCAGCTGGGAGACGCCAGCGCTCCCTGACTCGCCCCTCCGGCCCCAGTGAAGCTTCTCCTGATTCACTCCCGGCGGTGCCCGGTGATTCATGCTCCCAGCATCAGCTGCCTGTTGGTGAGACCAGAAAGAAACAACCTGAAATTGGCTGAGAGTGAAGCGATCACTTTGCTAAGGCTCCTACAGATTTGTCCTGTAAGAGGATCCCAGAGTCTGCCTTTGTTTATTGCGGGGAGCCCGAGCTTTACTGTTTTCGGGTGTTTTTGTCAGCTTGCTTTGGTTTTAAAGCAACTGACATACCGTTTGACTTTATCCTTGTGCGTAAGTAGTCCTGCTAATTAATTCAGTAACTCCTTTGACCCTCTGCTCAAAAGATCAAAACTGATGCTGTTTCTGCATGGTCCTTCGGGGTCCTCAGCTGTTCCGTTGCTGTGAGCACGGCTGCAGCGTAGGTGCCTTGCGTCTTGTGCCGTTATATTCTCATAGTAGCTAACATTAACAAAGTTAAATGGACAAATGAACAAGAGTCAGAGAAGAAAAGCAAAGGGGCAATTAAATGTAACTTTTCATCATGAAAAGGATTTCACTGGTTTATCTTCTAATAAGATTATGTCACCGACACAAGTACCTAGGAGCCCTTGATTGACAGCCTCCTGTACTTTTATCAGGCAGTGTGACACTAAACCGCGGGGCCTTTTGTCCGATCGAGTGAGCTCACGGAAACTTGCCATCCTAATCCCCTTATTCATGTCAAGCACAGAAAAGAAGTCCTGATCAGATGGCACCTTACAAGAGTGTCACCTCCACCCCCTCGTCACTGGATGGATGCGGGACATCTGCTTTGTCCGCTGCCCGGGCTCTGCTCTGCCAGCGCCGAGATCCTGCCAGCTCGGGAGGGGGCCGGGACGTTTGCCCGGGCTGCGTGTCCCTGTCTGTGGTGCCCAGCCTGCCACGCGCTCACTGTCCTGCCACCCTCCCAGGGAAGCTGGAGCAGAAAGCTGGTGCAGAAAAGTCCCAGGGAAATGGTGGGAAGGTTCCCCGACAGGCCAGCTTTTTGTTTGTCTGTTTGGATTTTATTTTTGTTCCTCTGGAGAAAGTAAGACCTTTAAAGGAAAGACTGCCTTTTGCACTGCATATGTAAGGTGGTGTAGTGAAATGGATCGCTAGGCTTCTTCAAACTTCCTCTCCAGAAAAAAAGAGTAAGTGCAACTAAAAAACCCGATCTTTTCAGAAGCATAGGATTGACAAAGTGCAAAATATTTGTGTTGGTCAGGGGCAACTTTTGTTGGGTGTAATACTTCCTGAAACTCAGAACAGAGTTTTATGTCCTCCTCAAAGCCTGAGTACCTATAGAACTCAGCCCTAAGTGTCGCAGAAGTCAGCAATTCATCCCAATCACTGGTATTAGAAGTTTCATAGCTCCGGCCCTTTCTTAGTTGTAGGAATTCCTTTGTGCGTATCCCTGCAGTAACCTATTTCAACTAGCGGTTCCCTGTGGTGCTTTATTTACTTGTCCAACTGTTTGGAAGTCTGTTAGTCTAAAGATCAGATGCTCTGAAACAAATCTTATTACTTTAACCAGCTCTGCAAATTCTTCTTTCTCCATTTTTATTGACTTCTCTTCAGCTAGAACTAATACACATGCAGCAGGTGGGCAAGTATGTCTCTCAAAGTTTAGCCTCTCAGATTTAACATGAGAAACTATAAATCTTTTTGTTTTCCTTGGAAAATGTGGGAAACCACAGGTATTTGAAGAGTTGCCTCCTCAGTGGATTTGTGAAGTTTATACTGGTTGCTGTAATTTTTGAAACTGAAGTCTGGGAAATTTTAGAAGAATGCTGCGTTCTCGGGGATAGACTAATTATTTTTTTTCTTGCGTTAAGTATTTTTTCAAGCTGTAATCAAAAGCGAGGGAATGGGAAAGTTTTAGGCTTTTCTCCCTTTCATCCAGCCTGGCACCACTGGTAAAAGATACTGTGTAAAACTTCCCTCAGCTCATCCGCTCCGAGCTGGTTCAATCGGCACCACTCACCAGTCCTAGTTTTAGAAGGTGTGTCCAGCTTCTCTGTATTTTTCATCTCTATGCACATTTTTAAAGTAATTTTAGATGTTAAAAGTCAGTGCTAATTAAACGTTCTAAGAAATTATCTTTCAGGAATTCCCCTTTCTCCTCCCCGTCCCCCCGCCCAGTCTCCTGGCGACCTCGTGCTCCCCAGTTTGTGCGCACATCTCCTCTTCGGGAGATGCTGGCGTCTCTCGTGGCACTTTCCTCCAGCAGATATCAAAGTCCTTTGCGAAGCAACCTGCCCAGGGTTCCTGCAGGCTGGGACCTGTCCCGGGCGCGCTCGTCCCCGGGACACGCCGCTTCTTCCCATGTCTTCTGAGGACCAGGCTGCACCAGGAGCCGGGATGGGAAAGTTCTCATGTCTGGGGAGTGCAGAGCAGTTCGCTGCTGCTTCGCCTGGATTTGGTTTTCCACCTCAAGCACCAGCGGCCGCCTTCATATGGTGCAAACAAGGGAACATACACACTCCTGTCTTAAAAATCCCAGCGAGTGAAGGAACCCACGAGGTAGCAGCTCTCCTTCAGCAGAGCATGTTTGCTTTAAGCACGCAGCTCTGGCGCAGCCTCAGAGGCAGTTATCAGGTGTCGGTTTGGCCCTAGTCTCTGCAGCGAGGACTGAGCTGGCTGAAAACAGCATTAAATACCCAACTAATCGGAGAGGCTGGCGCGGGAGTCCATAAAACGTCTGTAAACTTTTAAGGTCAGTTAACTAAAAGGTGAATTGCAGCAGAGTGTGATGTCAGGGTGTGCTCAGGGACAAGGCGTGGTAAAACTGTAAATGACCATCAGAACATCAGACTTCCAAAGAAATGCAAGAAACAGGAGTATTTTAACACATTGGAAGTGTTAAATGCAAACCAACGTCAGGCGGTACGAGGCGGCACGTATTTCAGGAAAGGTGACTTCGGAAAGCAGCCTGGGATCCCATTAATCTCACAGGGTTAAGCTTCAGGGCGCTTCACGGCTGTGGTTGGTGAGGACGAGGCCGTGGCTCCGTCAGGCACGGTGCCTGTGGAGGTGTCCCACAGTGACAACCAACAGGTCTCTCTCGGAAGGGAGTGCAGCACATTCTGCATCTTCCAGAGGGAGCCAAACCCTGTCCTCACAGAGTGCCCCGAGGCTTTGCACATCTCCTCAGCTCCTCTTGACAAGTCCTGCCCTTCTCTGAGCAAGAGGGTCAGAAAACAGGGGAAACAACCATCCACCCACAGCGAGCCCGGGGTGGTGTTTCTGTGTGAGCAGCACTTGCCGCTAAAGCATTCTCACTGAAAGAAAAATAAGTTTTGTTTGGACCGAAAAAAAAAAGAAAAAGCCTTTGGGGATAGAATTTCAGAGCCTCCCTGCCTTCCTCTCAGCCCCCTCCGAAGGCTGAAATGATTTGTGTGCGAGGGCCTGTGACCCAGCGAGGCATTGAACAGCGGAGAAGGGAAACAGTTGGAGTTCAGAGGGACAGTGGGTCTTGATGACCAGCGTAAGACAATGCAGATGTTTCAGATCATGAGGTCTCTGGTGATGATGAGAAAATGCCCCCAACGGCCCATAGGCTGGGTTCTTCTTTACAGCCCTTTTTTCTCCTGCTTGCTCTAGTGATGCTGCATCTCACAGGATTAAGATTTTAGGATTTGTCATGGAAGAAGCTCTGTGCTTGCTGTATGAGGTAGCTCTGACAAGTAGGATGGGATTTTAATGTATGCCTGGGGAGTCTGTTACAAGCTCTGTCGTGGTCTTGGCGGTGGCGGGGCTGGGCTCTGCATACCACAAGCCCTGGCAGCAGCCCGTGGAGGAGGGCTCTCTGCAGAGGAGCAGAGCCAGAGGAGCGATAGTTTTTGGACAAAAGTCCAACAATAACTGCATGTCCCATTGCCTTGTCTGATATAAACAGAGATTTCCTGGAAAGAGGACAGATTCTGGGACAAGGAAAGGAAAATACTGGTGGAGGGAAGAAGGAGAAATCCTTCAGGATCGTAATTCAGAAGGAGGTCTGCTGGATGCCCGTGGCTCTGACCGCTTGCCACACCGGCCCTCTCTCCGCATGCCTGCCCATCTGTCCTGGCATCCCTGTGCTTGGGAGGAGTGGAGAGAACCCACAGGGCAGCACCAAACCCTGCAACAGGAGCTCTGAGACCCAGCCCCAGTGCCCGGGTTTGCAGCGGGGGCAGAGCATCCCTTGGTATTGCTGCTGCCAGGCCAGAGTCTTATGAACTTCGCATCTCGGCTCTGCTGTGGAAACGTGTGCCAGCATTATACACGTAACGTAGAGACGAGCAACAGGAGATCAGCATGGGCTGCAGGGCCAAGTAAGGGAAACAACCCCAAGTTGTATCTGGCTTAAAGCTTAATACGTGAGAAACAGCAGACTGGTCCTGTTGTACTGGGATGTATGCTGGAGTCTCTGCCAGATAGACCCTGCCTGTAGCCACCCCTGGTGCAGGCTCTGGTCCCCGGGGCCGTGGGGGGCTGCCGGCTGTCTTCCTGTGGTGCTGTGGACTCAGGCATGGTGGTCAGAGCAGCGCGACAGTGCCCAGGAGCCCACCCTGTGGCATTGGGGTGAGCATGAGCTGCAGCACCTTGTGCCCTCACCGGGCAGTCCCCCCGCAGCTGGAAGCAAGGGTGGGCACCCTTTCCAAGGGGGAAACCCCAAAGTCATGGAGGAAAGCCCTGTCCCGTGCTGCCGCTGGAGCACGGTG
>NW_009732793.1:0-1176 GCF_000703405.1 Apaloderma vittatum | reverse complement strand
CAGGTGCCAGGCTCCTCGCCTCTGAATCTCCGTAAAACGGAGACACCGTGGAGGGCCGGGGCTTGACTTTGCAGTACAACAGCTACTGCGTTGGCTCCAGGTAAGCCTTGCCCAGGCTTATAACATGGACTGGGCGTATAGGGGGGGGGGTGTGTGCCTGCAGGGTGTGAGGCTGTTTCTGGGCTCTGTGATGTGCTGTTGCCTTTGCTCCTTGAACTCCGAGCTGACCGGTGCTGCTTGAAGGTTTGACGCTGCAATTTGCCTTTTTGTTTCTTGTTCCGTTGTCCCTGCGTTCCCCGGTTCCCACTCTCGCCTCGGGACTGCTCCAGCTCTCACTCCACAGTGGCAGAGTTACTTGTTTGTCTTGTAACACTCTGCTCCCCATGCATGCAGCCGCCCTTTCTTGGCTTTGTGAGCTCTTTCTCACACCTGGTTTCCCGCCTCCTTTGCAATTCCTCTCAGCTTTTTCTTCCTCTTTCAGCAGTCTCGCTGTTAGACATCTTGACTCTCCTCCCCATCTTTTATTGGCGACTTTCTATGTTTCAAAAATCAGTTCTTGCAGCTGCTGAATTGTCAGTGTGGAACTGTTGTCCTCTGGCACAGTCCCTTGTGAGTAGAATGCCAAGTTCAAGACTCTCTTCTGATCTCTTTCTTTGTTTAGTGCTGCTTTAGATGTGGAGCTGTCAGATGGTCGAATCATAGAATCATAGAATGGCCTAGGCTGGAAGGGACCTTAGAGATCATCTAGTCCAACCTCCCTGTCATGGGCAGGGACGCGTCTCAACTAGATCAGGCTACTCAAGGCTCCCTCCAGCTTGGCCTTGAACACCTCCAGGGAGGGGGCAGCCACAACATCTCTGGGTTTTTTGTTTTTTTTTTTTTAAATTAAATAATCTTGTTTATTGCACGGCTTTCACAAAGGGAAAAAAAAAAAAGACGAAGCACCCAAGTAGAAAGAATAAAAATGTATTTTTCTTCAGGTTTTAGACTGACACAGCAATTACAAAGCCTTTAGTGTGAGCTCTTTACAGCAGTTTGGAAATTGAACAAACCCCAAGTGAACGAGCACGCGGTACGAGACTGAATCCTCAACAGCTGCTTTTGCGGGTCTTCAACTCACAAGCTGGCTCTAGGCTTAGCCTTTGTGGTAAAAAAACCTCCTCCTCCTCGGGTCAG
>NW_009732792.1:0-7116 GCF_000703405.1 Apaloderma vittatum | reverse complement strand
GATGATCTCTAAGGTCCCTTCCAGTCTATGCAATTTTATGATTCTATGATTGTAGTGCCTATTAAAGCTGCAGTCAAAAATTCAAAATATTTTTCTTGATATATACTTACATAAGACAGCAGGATATAACCTAATAGCTTGTGTTAAAAAAGTGGCATATGGAAAGACATGGAGTTTTCAAAAAATATTAAAACAGATTCAGGACTTTTCTTGTAGAGAACAGGAAATTCACTCCCTCTTATTAACATACTAAGGAATGCTTTGAAACACACACAAAGAAAGGATAATTTGATTAATATGGTACTGCTAGGAGACACGGGGTGGGGGGGAAGCCTTGAGAAAACAGTGTACTAATTAAAAATAACTAAAATCTACCAAATTGGAGACATTTATAAAAAGTTTCTTCTGTTCAGATGCAGATTTTAAGCCCGTACAAAAGCAAGAACAAAATCGTGCAAGAGCAACTAGGCTAAGCTAACTGGACATGAGACAGATTTACATGATTTACATGTCTGTGATATAATGTTATATACTTCAACATTAGTTCTAGCAGCTATAAAATACCTCAGACCTTGATCCTATAAAAAAGGGGTTCCAGCTTTTTCAGCAGAAATGACCTGTCTATTCTACTGTTCCCTGTAATCTTTAGAACCGGCATCTTAAATCACTCTTGGATGCAAGCATTTTTATTTATTCTTTTTTAACCCAGTGGATGTTGCAAGAGAAGTAAAAACCATCAGTGTAACAGTTTTGGCTGACATGCCAGGCAGCTCCAGCAAAGTGTCTCTTTCCATAAAAAGATAAAGATGTCTGGATTTGTTAATATTCATTAGTGAAGAGCTATGTTGTTTATTTTTCATTTAATTCTCTAGCCTTCACTGATGGAATTATCTGTAAGCAGTTTTATCTTCAAAGCTATATCAATTAAAACAGTTCTTTTGCCACTCCTGTTATGTTCTAAACTAATAAAGAGTACTTAACATTGCTGATCAATAACTATCATAATTGGTACCTAATAACCCATTAAAATAATTATCAATTATGTTTCAACTTAAGTATAGCAGTTCTTTAGTTCTCAATTATTTTTTACTTCTGATAGATAAGCACATTTTTTGGGGGGAAAGAGCAAAAAAGACACAATAGACATAAATAAAAATCAAATAGAAGTTTATAATGTAACCAGTCAAGATAAAAGAAAAAAGCTCAGCCAAGTAAGCTTCTATTCTAGAGTGCATTTATTTGTTTTTGGATAAATGCCTCTACTGTGACATAAAGTAGCTGAATTCATTCACTGCTGGAGTTTAATACAACTGTAAACTTTTATGTAAAAATATATTGGATACCTACAAGTGCCTAGGACTACTGGCACTTTTAATGGCCTTTATCTAAGTTGTTTTCCTTCAGTTATTACCTGACATTCTTTGTGACATTAATCAGATGTTTCCAATTACTTTTTGCCTTACTGACACTGTTTAGCTCTTCTTTTTGATCCATACTTCTAGCCTAGTTGTAAATTTGCAGCAGTGAAGACTGAAAATGTGTTTGACAGAGTTTAGCAAGATAAATACCAAAACTCCCTACCTCATAGCTGCTCCTTGTCTCTAACCATTCTAAAATATGAAACATAGTAAAAATATCCAAGGTATATCTTCACAAGCTACGGCAAAGATATCCAGAGTTAGAAGAAATCAGATCTGAGGACTGCTCATCAGAGTCAGATTTAAAGACACAAGCTGTGTAACCAGTCAAGTTGTGTATCTTCAGGTGCAGGCAACTACACTGTATAGATGTATCCAGAATTTGTATGGATCAGTTTAATGTTACTTACATTGTTTGTTTACTTGTTTTATTGGATTTTTCTTGCCATGCTGACAATGACTGTTCATAAAATAATAGAAATCAGTAGAACATAGGAACCCCAGAGTAACTAAAATATGCCCATATAAAGGCATTTTAAAGCATGAGGTCATGCATATTTCTGAAGAAATCTATCAGGATTAAAGGATATCTCTTCGAAGTTATACCTTTTAAAGAGTTTGGGATGGTAGACAGCTTTCAGGTCTGTGTTTCTAAGCTCTTCCAATTTCCCCCTGTCCTAACTGCTGCCAGTGTCTGTGACTCCCACTTGCACAGGCTTGTGTGCTCTACAGAGATCCTTTAACAGCATCAACATTTTCTGCGCAAAGCATACCCATGTAGCAAAGCCAGAAAAATAGATATGAATCAAGTATCCTTCACTTTCTAGATATCCTGAAAGCTTTTCTTGGAACCTAGTTTTAAGCATCTATTTAAATTTAAGCAGATAAGCACTGTTATCTTCTGACAGGCATTCATCTACTTATGATCTCAGAATCCCTTATTATGTAGACTACCAGATCTCTAGGAAAGTTCAAAAAAATATTTGACCTGCCACTATAAACACTAATTCCATACTATATTTTATTTAATACATTAATGCAGTATATAGGAGATGTAGGGCTGTGGTCCCTTTTCCCATTTTTTTTTGTTCTTTATTGAAACATAATCCTTACTCAGAACAGCCCCTTTTTAAGTCTGCTATTATATAGATAATCTTCTTATGGGTAAAGAAAGGAACACAACTTATATGTGAGGTCAAGAATTTGTTATTAGTGTAAAGAAACTGTTATTATTAGTCCAGTTACAGCCATACTACCAGACTCACAGTCTACATTACCTCAATAATATAAAAAATAATCTCTTTAACAATATTACAATTAAAAGTTGCTATGAAGGAAAAAAGTCGTTTGTAATCTACCTATGTCTCACATTTCCTTTTCTTTTGCTCCTCTAGGTCTTAAATTCAACCATTTCACTCAAGGCTGGGGAAGAGGGGCAGTGTCCTAAAACCTTAAAATTACACTTTTCTTCCTTCTCTTTGCTGGGAGGCCCTTGATGTTGGTGTAAACAATTTCTTTCTCCTTAGTTTTGGATCTTTTGGGAGCCATATTTATCAAAAGTATGTTCTACAGCATACTTTTCCCTTGGTTCTTTCTACATTGTTCTATAATTATGCGTTAAATCTGAATTTACTCTGTTGCTTATGTTAGATGCTTCTTATTTTTTTCTATTACTCCTAAAAGCAGTTTTTGCCTAGCTCCAAAGTTTCTATTGCCAAGAACAGCTGAACATTGGTTGAGTCACTCAAATGTCACTGAAGACTCGAGAACCATCCACCAAGCTGCTACCCTAGGCGCTTAGCTCTTCACGCAGAATCATTATTCTGGGTTCACTGTGTAGTATATGATTACTTGTTTTTCCTACCTATAACAAAACTTTTAAGAGCACATGTTCCAGCGCAGAATTATGCAAAACTAACAAAAACTAAAACAGTTAAGGTAATAGCCCTAGGTAGTTGGGTAATTGCTGTTAAAGTAAGCAAGCTAAAACAAAGCTCCAAGCCACGAGACAGCACCAGAAAAAGTAAGCCTGATAAACTGAATCTTGAGGTTTGCCTTACTTGTTTTCTGTTACAGGGTCACATTTTGATTCTTGCACTTTGAACTGTACTAGTGGGGTCTGGTGAGAAGGTACACTTCTGAGACATATATCAAAGCTTCCAAAGATTGAGATCTTGCTAGAATTTGTCTCATACTTTCTGCACAATGATCTTGATCTCATCAAGCACAACATGATAGGCACTGTAATTTCATCCTTAAATCTTTATCCTTAGAATGATTGGGGTGACTGGATTTCGGTGACTTTAAGTTTTCCTACTCATTCTCTGCATGATCCTGAAGAGGCTGTCCTTGTTTTAGAAAAAAAAGGGTAAATGTTGTTTACATCTACCAACTTGTATATTCATTGTGTTCTATGGCTCATATCTGTTCTGTTCAACATAAAAAAAAAAAGTCAATTAAAAAAAAACACCTGCATATGTGGAGTCTTCCTGCACTTTCAATATTGATCTGAGGTCTCAGGCACTCTTCCTGAGGTAATAAACATGTGGTTTTTTCCAAGTGACCTGTGAAAGAGAAGAAAGAAAGAATACCATGGTGGGATATGCAAACCTCAGATGTACACTAAACATAAAGGTAGAAGCAATTCCAAATATAGGAGAAAAAAAAAAGTATAATCAACCTGCCAAAAGTCTCTGTCTTAGATTTGCAAATAGAAATGTTGTATACATTTTGAGAAAATAACGAAGAAACACATTGGTAGTGTTTTCTGTATTACCTCTACTGAAGAAAAGGTCAACAGCTTTATTTCATATCTGAAGTTTTAAACTCTTTCACAATTTTCAAAACTTACATATAAATTTTTGGACAGAAAATACAGTGTTATGACAGTTGACCTTATCCTTGTCAGAAAGAGATGTACCTTAGAGCTCTATATCGAAATACATTCTTTATAATTCCGTCACTCTTACTAGGATAGAATAGCATATCCTCATTTAATACATACCTTTTACCTTTGAAGACTGAAAGTGAAAAGAAGTAATACAATAAAAAATATTAATATACTAGCAGTACTTATTTTATGGTAAAACTGAAAACTAGTTTCAAATAAGATGATTTTTTTATTATTTTAGCTTAAAAAGTATTGGCAACTTGTTCTTCAACATACCTCTTTTTTACAGAGGCTATTTTCCATTTTTCTTCTTATACTACTTATTCTATGAAGAATAAATCAACATTTCTTTAGCTGGAATTCTATATCAGATCTACAAAATTATATTTCTTGAAAAGCAGAAAATATAATATTATGTTATACTTATCAAGATATTCAACCTTAATCCAAACCAATCAATTCTAGTATAATTTGTCTAGCTGTACTGAATTTTAGCTTTTTGAAGTCTTTAAGACATTCTTACTCAGGTTTGATTTTTTCTTGAGATGCAATGTTATAAATACGATTTACCTGTTTAAAGATTCATTTCTTGAAATGAAGTCTTTAAACATTGCCTTTTTAAATTTATGTTCAAAGGCATGATTATCATATTATAATTTTAAAAAGTAACTTACACTATATTAATAGTGTATCAGCTTTTAAATAACCTCTCAAAATCAACAAGCTTTAACTAATGTTAGCTGATGAAGCACGCTAAAATGACTGGGAACAAATAGCATTTCCTTCAGTGCTACTGTCCTGAATCTCTCTACATTGGAGATATATGGTTTTGATTGTTTCTTTGGTGGACGAGGAATTGGTTGGATGGCCACATCCAGAGAGTAGTGATCAAGAAGTCAATGTCCAGATAGATGTCAGTGAAAAGTGGTGTCCCTCGGGCAACTATACTGGGAACAGAGCTGTTTAATATATATTTTTTATGATATAGAGAGTGGGATTGAGTGCAGCCTCAGCAAGTTGCAGATGACATCAAGCTGAGAGATGTAGTCAACATGCTAGAGAGATGGGATGTCCTCCAGAGGGATCTGGACAAGCTGGAGAAGTGGGCCCATGTGAACCTCATGGGGTTCAACAAGGTCAAGTTCAAGATCCTGCACCTGGGTCAGGACAATCACAAGCACAAACATAGGTTGGAGGATGATGTAACAGAGAGCAGTCCTGAAGAAAAGGACTTTGGGGTTACTGATAGAGGAAGAGCTGTATATGAGCCCACAATGCACACTTGCAGCCCAGATGGCCAATTACATCCTGGGCTGCATCAAAGCAAGTGTGGCCAGCAGATCGGGGGAGGTGATTCTGCCCCTCTACTCTGCTCTGGTGAGACCTCACCTGGAGTAGTGCATCCAGCTGTGGAGCCCTCAACATAAGAACATGAATCTGTTGGAGCAGGTCCAGAGGAGGGCCACAAAAGTCATCAAAGGGCTGGAGCACCCCTTCTACAAGGACAGGCTGAGACAGTTGGAGTTGTTCAGCCTGGAGAAGAGAAGGCTCCAGGAAGACCTTATTGTGGCTTATCAGTACTTAAAGGAAGCTTATAAGAAAGATGGGGAATAATAATTTTAGGAAGGCCTGTTGAGATAGGACAAGTAATGGTTTTAAACTAAAAAGAGAGATTTAGACTAAGTGTAAGGAAGCATGTTTTTTACAATGAAGGCGTTGAAACATTGGAACAGATTGCACTTGGTGGTAGATGCCTGAGCCCTGGAGACGTTCAAGGTCAGGTTGGGTGGGTCTCTGAGCAAGTTGATCTACTTAAAGATGTCCCTGCTCACTGCAGGGGAGTTGGACTAGATGACTTTTAAAGGTCCCTTCCAACCCAGACTTTTCTATGCTTTTATGATTTTCTGTAAGTATTCACTGTTGTTGCAGTAGCTGGTGAATCCGTTCAAAGAGATGGAACAAATGTATAACCAATAATTTAAATCACTTCTAATATTGCTCCAACCTCAAAAATGCCAAACAAGTCCAATATTTGTCAGGTGCTCGATTTACATTAAGTGTCTTGCTCTAAAACACAAATACCTGTCAAAATTCCCCAACGCAAATCTTCCCACTGACAGATCAAAATTCAGGAAGACTCAGAAATTCAGACCTCAGGATTGGATTTCATTTAGAGTACAAGAAGGAAAGGATGGCACCTTGCGTCTCTCCAGTGCAGAGAAATAAATTTGACAGTAAATTGTGGTGGTCTTCAGCCACATCCTCAAACTGTACCAAAGGAAGGATCATGAGCACCATGTGTACATTGCACCCTAATTGTCCTGATCCCTGAAAACATCCCAAAGGCAAACACAGAACTTACAGTGGAAGTCAGATAGGTTCACTGTCATCAGAGAAGTATAGCTTGCATACCTGGTTTAGATCCATTGGAATTTTTCTGTGCTTTTTAATTCAGACTCTTCTTTTATAATTAAACACATACAGAGAATCTGTGATACATAAATTGAACTATAAAATAAACTAAGTATTCAGAAGGGGTAATATGCAGCATATAAAAGATTCTTCTCAAGAAAAGATGCTTCTATATATTAAGATAAGCAGTTTGCATAACTAGTAGGTGCTTTGGCATTTTAGATAAGATTAACCAGATGTAATGAAAGTTACTCTTCCAGACACTTATTATTCATTGATTGTATTTCAGAAGTCACATTCCTCTCTGAAGTAACTTTTTTTTTTGGTAACAAGCACATGTCTTCTGAAAAAATAATAATGTGGATGGAAATCTGGAAAGTCACAAAAGGCATGTCT
>NW_009732791.1:40619-45536 GCF_000703405.1 Apaloderma vittatum | reverse complement strand
AAAGAAGCCAGCGAACAAACCCCAGAAGATGCCAGGCAAATTCCCATTCGGTAGGAAACAAAATGTGGCAGTTCTGTAAAAATGCGCGCCGTCCCTTATTTAAAAGAAATATGAACAAAAAACAAACAGAAATTTAGCATTTGCTCAAAGCACAAATGCTCTGTAGGCAAGATACTTTTTCTTTGCTGGCTTTTTCGTTTTATGTGTATAATATACATATATTTATATTTATATATATACACACGTATATATATTTTTTATATATATATATAAAAATTTCCTTTGCACTCTCCTTCCAAACCAGCAGGGTGTGCCTGCGGACCACCTTTCTTACTTTCTTACACATACACAACTCCTTTTTTCTTTTTTTTTTGCCTTAAATGATGCAAACTCTCTTCCTCGTACCTTTCTTCGATCAAAAAGAAAGAAACAAGCAAACAAAAAAGCAAAGCAAAAAAAACCAACCGAACAAACAAAACAAGGAAACAAACAAAAGAAGCTACGCACTCAGTTAAACCAACCAAAAAGGATCCTCTTTGCTGACCCTACACCCCCTTTCCGGAGTTTTTTAGAGTACAACTAAATAAGCAAAATGAGGAGTGACCCAAGAGAAATGGAAATCACGTCTGGCTTTCTATAAATAAAATGCTCCCAAACTCCTTTTAATGCTGCCTGCTCTTAGGTGGATCAGCTCGGCATCCTCTAAAACTTGATTTCTTGGGGAGACAAACAAGAGCATCACAGCTCCTTCCTCTGCCCCAGCCCCTCTGGACCCTGCTCATCACTTCAAAATTCAACAAGTTCACAAATTTTACGCAGAAAAATACTTTCAGAGCATCGGGTGGTACGTACAAGGGACCGAGCTGTTTGAAAAGACACGAGAAAGGGCGTTTTGAGCCATTAAAAGCACTTTGTGCTGCTAAAAGGATCTCATGGTTTCTCCCCCGCCACTGCACATCGCTCCCTGAATTCGCCTCCACCGACCCAAAAGAGCCACAGCTGGCGTTTGATCTTTTGATCTATTTTTGATGCTAATGCAAAAAAAAAAAAAAAAGAAAACCCACACAGAAAAAAACCCCAAAACTAGATGTCCTGGATCACTAGCGAGTACCATCTGCTCTTTGCAGCCGAAATGCCGTCAATTTGCTTGCCGGGGCCAGGAGTTGCAAAAAAACGGCTCAAGTGTGATGTCTCGACCTGTATTCAGGCACCTGCCTGATTTTCAGGGAGAGCTGAGCGGGCTGTAACTCCCATTAACCCAAATCCAGTGCCCCCATTGCAGCTGTGGCAGTGTCCTCTGGGTTTTTCCAGCCCGAGGACCAGCAAAAAAGGACCAAATACTGATTTAGCAGTCACCCAGAGGAGCGAAACTCTCCAAAGCATCCAAGCAACCAGAATCTGAAGTGACCACATTGTTACTGACTTGCCATTCTTTGAGCCAGAACCACCTTTGAGCTCAGTTACTTGGGGGAAAAAGTAAAATAAAACACTAGAATGGTTATTTTCACCTTACAAAGGCAAACTCCAGGTTTTTCTCAGTTTTTTAGGAATGCTGGGCTAAATTTGCATTTGCAAATTTGCAGCGGTGGCCCGTCGTGCCCTATAAAAGACTTTCAGGAATGTCCCTGTTCCTACCACCCTGTTGTACCGTGTTCTTTTTTTTGTTTTTTCCTTCTGAAGGGCACCAGAGAAATGCAGCCTCCCACCTACCACGTAGGGCCAGGAGACATTTCTGTACCAGTGGAGATCAAGCATCGCTCTACCGCAACACAAAAATCATGAAAGCTCTAAAAGATGTTTTCGCTGTATTAGTGACTATCATTTTGATGTGAAACCCACTTTAATGAATACCTGACAACTAAGCCTCTCTAAAGGAATGAATTTCCCTTGACGTGAATGCATTCAAATGCTGTTTGTTGCATGAGAGTCTTCTCAAGCAGCCAACCAAAGAATAAAGCAACGCTGTAAAACGAGGGTTGGTGACGTTTGCAAGCACCCAGGACCACGTTTGAAACATGTCAGCACGCTCAGGACAATATTGGATTTTAGAATAAGCTTAGGAGGATTTGCATAAGAACGCCACGATCTAGAGGGACACGTCCTGTACACGTAAGTTCCCTGGACAAGCACTTTCCAACCTCAGAGTACAGAGAAGCCCAAGAAAGCTGTAGGAAGTGCATGCTTTGGGGAGAAACAAAAAATGCCACGAAGCAGATGCTGTTGTAAAGGGTAGCCCTGCCTTGATTTTACCAGCAGGTGTCATATGGAAATAAGATGTCATCTCAGCTGAGCCGCACGCCCTGCCCAGGAGCGACAAGCCTGTGCCCAGCTCAAGGCTTCTGGGGTTCATGCTCCTGAGGAGGAGATAGATGGAGACAAAAGACAATTATAACTCTTTTAAATATAAACGTCGATTAGTGCGGTTCATAAAGCCAGGAGTCTTCTTGAATAATGCCACATTATCTTGCTTTGGAGGTAGGATTTGCCTCTAACTTTGCTGTTAGAGAACTGGGCATCCTTTCCAGAATCTGTACAGCCTTCTGGTTTTGTTCCCCTCCTGGGATAAAAAATGCAAAGGGGAGGATGGATGCTTCACAGAAATCAATGTTCAACAGCTCTGTGGAACTGTGGGAGCGTGACTATCTGCATCCCCCTGCACAGCTTCAAGCATCGTCAGGCCCATCCACTGCTCTAACCAGCCTGTGCTAATCTGAAATACCTCAAAATAGAAACAATTCCTCTCTGAGGAATTCTCTGAGCAAGAGAAGAGGTTTTCATTAAAGTAAAAAGAGACCAAGAAGAGCAGGAGTTCTGCTGAAACTAAATGCTCCAGCAAAGCTTTGAAACTTAGGAATAAAATAATAGGGTGACCCACACTTGCATTTAGGTTAAAAAAAAATAAATCTATTAATGCTCGAATAGGGAGCAAATGAGAAATTTAGATTAAAAAAATTGAGTCAGTGCGATGCTATGTGTGGCCAAACCGGATCTCGCACGGAGCTGCTCCTCAGCTGGTACAATGCGTATCGGTAAGGGATGTTTGCTCAGAGATAACAGCCCCGGGGAGGGAAAGCCAAGCTTTGTGACAGGGCAGAGATAAATACGGTTGGAATGAGGGGAAGAAAAAAAAAAAAAAGAGAGAGAAGAGGGAAAAATTGGAAGAAAATTAAACGTCTTTTTTCCACCATGTACTAAAGGAACATTGAGCACTGAACAGCAAACCAGGCTTTGCCTTGAAGCTGTCACGCTGCACTCCAACATATTTTTCCAACGACAGAATATTTCCCTGTACTTTTGTCATCAAGCGCAACACCGTCGCTGAAGGGACCGGCATCCTCCCCTTCGTGGGGCCCGGAGGAAGCAGAGAAGGTGCCCGGGGCAGCTCAAGCACCCCTGGCTCCAAACCTTAGGAGGCATTTCAACCTGCTTTTCAACCTACGCCACCTCTACGAAGTTAAATTTTTTCTCCTATAAAGCTAAATCACAGGTCTGAGGGGTGGGGAAAGGCTGTGCCTGACTGCCTGGCAATCAACCGTGTTAAAAAACCCCTCTGAGCTCCCATACGCTGTGATTGCACCCCAATCCAAGGACAGGCAGGAACAGAAATGTGCCTCCAACAACAACAAAATAAATAAATAAAATTGCATTGCAAGTCAATTTTTCTCCCTTTCTAATCCAAGTTTGAAATGACAATGAGCAATACCTCAGCAATTACCGAAAATGAAGCGGGAAACTAAAAACACATTTAGGAGCACATATACTGACGCTTTAAAAAATACATTCATTTTACACATCTGCTACTTCTTGAGTTTGGACTTGTTGCTTTGTTTGGTTTTTCCCTAAATTATTTGGAATCACACCCTTCCTCCCTGCTAAAACGCGCTCCTCGCAACGAATCACAATCCTTCGGTCCGTCATCTGTGCAGAACATCTCCAGAAAAATATCAGTAATTTATGAACCCTCCCTTCCAGGGAAGAGCTCAGAGAAGGAAATCCCCACTATGGGTGTCTCCTCGCAGGGCCAGCCGAGGGGCTGCAGGGCAATAATCAGTATTTACCAAGAAATATTGTACAAAGGGCCCACGGAGGCTCTTCGTTAAAATACCACTGGAAGAAATGAAGCTGAAATATCAAAAGCAGAGATGTCGGCCCAAAGCAGGTGTCTGGCAGCGCCCGATCTCTCGCCCAGGTCAGAGATTTAACTGGTTACGCCGGTTTGCGGCCACGAGCTTCGCGTTTTCTTCGCTGCCTAACAAACGACGCCTTTATTGATTTATTTATTTTAATCAGATTTCTCGCGCGTGGCACAGGCTTAACAGATCGGAATGGCAGGGCGTGAAATAGCGAGAACTAAAAATAGCAACGAGGAAGAGAGCTTTGCTCCACTTCCCCCCCTCAAAAAAAAAGAAAGAAAAAAAGCTCCCATACGGAACTGCCGACAGGAAGGTCCCGTGGGACGGGGTCGGGTCCATGGCTGCGGTGGCGGCACCGAGACCGACGGCGAAGGAGCTGAACCCAGATTAGGGGTGGTTTAGTTGCAAGGGGTTTGCATTGGCAGCCCAAGAGCAGCCTTGCCGGGCTGGATTACCAGGGGTCACATCACGGCAGGATCTGGTGCCGGTTATCTCGAAGCGATAGCGACGAGCACCATAAAAAACAGAAAGAAAAAAAGGATTCCCACCAGCTTTAGCTTTTTCTGCGAGCCCTGGGCATGATCCTAGTCCCACAGAAGTATGTGGGCGTTTTGCAACCATTCCCAGGAAGCGTAGATCTGTTCTCCTCTCCTCCTTCCCTCACCAGCTCTGCTTGGCATCTCCTTCTTCTCCCAGCTTTTTTCCCCAGCCAGAATTTGCCGGGGCAATGGATCCACCACCCACCCCACGCTCTCCTTGGGCTGCCCTCAGCAGCTCGCAAAGA
>NW_009732791.1:39687-40598 GCF_000703405.1 Apaloderma vittatum | reverse complement strand
TCTCTGCCCACCTCAGCAGGGATACCCGGCTCCCGGAGCAGAGCATCCGACTGGAAACTCCCACCGGCCCCCAAGCTGCCGGGAAGGAGCTGTCGGGGAGGGCTGCCTTTGCGACCTGCGCCTTTAAATTCATTTTACTATTACAGTCATTTCGCTAACTACTTAATTGCAGCCATCTATCTGCATCTGTCTCGGCCTGACACCCACAGATGCAGCCGCCCACGCAGCCACCCACGCCAGCCCACGCCCTGACTCACGAGCCGCTGTCGGGAAAAAAAAAAAAAAGAAAAAGGAAAAAGCCAAACCAAAAGCAAAAAACCCACAAAACAAAACAAAAAATCCAAAATCCACCACAAAACCCCGCTCCCCGCCGAACGCAAAAGCTCTCTTCAAACGTGTGCTGCTACTTTGATCTATTTCCATAGATTCCCGTGAGTCATCCGCTCCGTCTCTGATCTAAACCCAGCAGGCTAGAGCCGACATGTATGTTGTTTTGCAGGAATTTGGCTCGCGCGGAGGGCTGACCCTGCACAGGCGTGAGAGAGCAGGAGATTCCTGGGAACTTCCTCCAGGAGCGAATTGCTTGCTTATTCCATACAAGTAGAGCAATTATTTCTGCTTTAAAAGTCCTCTAAAAAAATAAAATATGTATATACATATACACACAGTATGGGGATAGCATTATTCTGAGATGGGCCACAGGGCTTCTTAGAAACCCTTTGCCACTAGATCCCTTTTTCCCACCCCAACCAGCTCAATACCATCGCTCTGCAGACGGTGCCATGGTGGTGCCAAACCTTATGGTGCACGTTGCAGCAGGAGCCCGCTTGCCCCGAGAAGCACAGCTTAATTAAAGCTGGAGGCGAGGGAGAAGATCATCCCCTGGGCACCTCGCGGGCCGTGCGATTCGG
>NW_009732791.1:34008-39226 GCF_000703405.1 Apaloderma vittatum | reverse complement strand
CCCGCGCCTGAGCTGACCCCGCGTCCCCTCGGCAAACATCACCGCCAAACCCGCTGCCGCCGTCCTCCAGCCTCTGCGCACGCGGCAGGATCCCTTCCCGAATGCTTCGCAGGCGTGTAGCAGATGGTGCCTGTCAGCGAAAGCAAATAAATGCTTTGGTGCCCCTGATTTATCTGCGCAAATACCACCTGAATTATCAAGGACAGGAGGCCCTGTTGGAAACGCCTCTCTTAGTGGATTTGCACCCGGTGGTAACAAGCACCCAGCACGCAGAGTTCACGCTTTTACAGAGTGCGTGTTATATCACTATCCATAGCCTATTTAGATTTGCACAGATGCATTTGAAAAATAATTTGAAAAAGAAAAAAAAAAAAGGAAAGAAAGAAGAGAAGCCATATGTGTTTCACGAAGTTGTCACAAGGATCATTCCAAGGCATGCCTAAAATGCCAAATATTAAGAAAAAAAATAAAGATGTGAAAACTGGAGCACACCTGAGGTTCCAGAAGTTGGTCGCAAAGCTCCCAGCATGTTACTGCAAGATGAGGGGTGCAGGTGTGCAGTTAGAAATGGGAAACCTAGGGACAAATGGCTTCCTTTTGCTCCCTGGGTATAAAACCCAGCTTAACTCCCCTCTGCTAGGGATGAAACCTGCTGCTAGGTTCAAGGCTTTCCAGCATCTGAGGCTTGATATAGCCCTTTTATTTTCTTTCGCCATCCATCCATCCATCCATTCGTCCATCCATCCATCCATTCGTCCATCCATCCATCCGATCTCAGGAGCCGGCAGCAGAGCTAGCACCGTATCTCCCAGCTGTGCATCACATGGAACGCTCTGCTGGGGTGGAGTGGGGTGATTAATACTGTTTTAAACACCTCAGGCTAATGAAGCACAAATTTCAGTCGGATAATTTGTCATGGGAATAACATCCACATCAGGAGGGCGACCTGCAAAATACAGCTGTACCCCAACCCTGAGCACCCCAAATAGTGCCAAAACCAGGCTGAGCAGCCTGAGGAGCACGGTGACGCCCCACTGGGTGTTTTTCCCAGGAAACATATAATTATGTAGCACTTCAGGACTGAACAACCCCTTCTCTCTTTTCTTCCACAGCTTGTTTTTGTGCATTTTTCTTTCACTTTGTTTTTGTTTGTTTTCCGGAGATCCGGGGGAGGAGGAAGAGAAAGGAGTGGAAAAAACATTGCGTGATTGGATTTCAGTTGCGTTGCACTTTCCCCGTGATTTTTATTCATTTATTTATTTATTTACTCACTTGTCTATTTATTTGTTTAATGCTCAAAGGGAGCGACTCATGCGAATCAGAGAGAGCAGCCCATTTCACCAGCCTGAAAAACATCGCCCTTGTGCCTAACCCAAATTTTCACCAGCTTCACTGAAAGTTGGATCGAGCCCTTCAAAGAGCCAGAGCTGCAATCTGCGATAGCAGAGGTTTAAATAAAAAGAGATTATATGGTAACTTTAGTCTCGGTGGTCTTAGAGGGTCCACGGACACCAGCACTGCTGAGCATCGCTCTCAGAGAGCGGCCCACAGCCCGCGCCAGTCCCTTGCAGCGCTTCCGAATGGGAAGTGAGGCTCAAGAGGGAGACTTTGTGGTCTTCCAGGCTTATAAATGCTACACAATATAGTAGTAGAATGGGAAAAACCACATGGAAACTGCCCGGTTTCCCCCCTCACTCCTAGAGCATCAGCTCTAAATGATACAACCCAAAGAAGGGGCAGTTAAGACATGGTGGTTTATTCAATTTATTTCCACGCTCACCTTATTTATTTAGGGATTGATGCAAATACTACTCGGCTGCCTGCCTGCTCTGCCGGCATTAATCATCTCCTGCATCCCAGGCTGCCGGGGACGCGGGAGGTGGAAGGAACGTGACAACCGCGTGCGCGGGCAGGCAGGGAGGTGGGCGTTTGCCTGGTGGAGCAGAGGTTTGGAGCAAGCCAGCGTGAATGTTAAAATCCAGAGTCTTCCCAGGGTCTTGCACCAAACTCCCTGTTTATTCAATATACCTACTCTTTTTTTTCCGTAACTTTTCTTTGCAAATTTTACTTGCGATCGAGATGCACGTTGTCGAGGTTCGGGGCCGCAGCTCTCTTGGGATAAGGTGAAATAGTTCTTTCGCTTTGGTGGAGGCTCACACGTCTGTGGTCTTTGGTGCCGAAAGCACTTTGCGCACCTCTGAGCGCGGGAAACATTTGTTCCCACTTGCTACAGCACAGGGAGAAAGCTGTACGGCCAAGAGACGATGCTGGCACAGCCTGAACAAATCCAGCCTTTAACAAAACCTTGAACACGGACATGGCTGGTGCCGCTCACTGCAGAAACTGATTCCAGTCAGAGGAGGGAAAATGACTAAATGAACTTTGAATGCAGCCTTAGGCCATTTAATTCACACCATTTAATCCCTTTTCTCAACAAAGGAAGGCAGCAGCGTACACCTTACGGGGTGTTAGCCCACCTCTTTAATATCTGAACACCACTTCTTGTTTATCTTAGAGTCATAGAACCACTTCGGTTGGAAAAGACAGTCATCAAGTCCAACGGTAAAACCATCTCTGTCACGTCCACCACTAAATGGCATCCCTAAGCATCACCTATCTTCTTACTTCCCACCTAGTTACAGCAGCAAGGAAACCCGTAGCATCTCCGATTGACGCGATACGCGACCCGGTGGTGCCCACCGCGAGTTAGGCGGCTTTTTGTCTCGGCCAGCAGAACCCAACCCCTTGTTGGGTACCTTTTGCCCCAAATGGAGATGGAAATGGGTATTACATGGCTGCTGATGCCCCATAGAATAGACCTGCCTCAAGCAGGACAAGCCAATAACAGGTAAAACTCGCCCAAGGAGCAACAAAAATCCAGTCTCACCCACCTTCACCTTCTTCTCAGCACTGCCAGTGACAGCACGGAGGGCTTTAATCTCACCAAAGCCTCCAGCATCCATCCTCCCTTCTCCATCCTTCCCTAGGCAAGTCCAGCAAAAAGGAAAACAGGTCAAACCACAGCAACTGCTTAAATAAACTCTTTTTAGTCATCTTTTCCCATGCCAAGGTGGGAGCCCAAGGAGGGACGGGCTGCATCCTGCCCAGAGGAAATGCAATCAGCAGAGCCCCCAGGGAACGGGGGGCAGCTGCTGGCCCTCTCCCAGCTGTACCAGCCCCTCAGCTGGGGAGGTAAATGTCTCCACAAAAAAAACCCACAACCACAAAACAACCCAAAAGAGGTAAAAAAGGAACCTATTCGGTTCCATTCACCAAGCAACAAAAGGGTGGTGTGGGAACGGCAAGTGGGCATCTCAAGTGATGCGCAGAGCAAAAAGGGCCTCGTGCCTTGTGTTTCTTCTCTGAAATACATATAAAGAATAACTTCAAAAGATGGTTCTTCTGCTTTTAACAATGGCAAGGAAAACAGAAGCCGGGCTTTTTTTGCCCTGAGCCACAAAGGCTGCCAATTTATTTTGGGAGAAAGCGAAATGGTATCTCGGAGGCTAACACCTCCAAGACTCCAAGCGCTCCAAAAATAAAGCTGAGCATCACAAGGCAGGCGCGCGAGGATCGCCTGCCCCTGTCAGAGCCGACTTCGCGAGGCTTCACCGCGAAGCCGCCTGGGGAGGACTCCGCCGCCTCATCCGAACAGCGCACCTGATGTTGTAGGAAGAAACCTTGGACGTGCTCAATATTCACACTGTCAGCCTGGGGCTCCGTATAGAGTCGGGAACCCTTTTTAAAGAGCTTAAGAAAAGACAAGAGAGTGGGGATGGAAGGGGAAAAAAAAAATAGGGAGGGGGGGAATATATATAAAAGACACTTCTATTGATGTAAGAGCTAACAACGGAAATGGATAATTTCTGGAATTAATACTCCAAGTCAGCCTAATGCTATATTAGGCTATAAAACACACGTTGGGTTTCCGGAGTAAATTAGCGTTCACACGATGTGGGGAAAACTCCCATAACGCCGCTGAGATGCCAACTCATTGGAAAAGCCCCGTTTTTACCAAGTTAATTGGTTGTGAGTTTTTACAGCAGCTCTTTGATGTGTTTCCTGCACTCCTGGAAGTCACCATCATTTTAGAGGACCGGGTGTCTCCTGGCCCCGGGCGTGATGTATCATAGCGTGCAGCCCCAGCTGTGACTCCTGCGAGGAAGAATCCCGCTCCCTTGTCCTCCTCCTCCTCCTCCCAGTTTCCTCTGTTGAATTAGATTTGTGTGGAAACAACGATGCTGCTGTTCTGGCAAGATGTTAATAGCAATATCTGGACTAGCAGCATCATTTCTGCTCCTGGGCAGAGGGAAGAAGGGGCTGCAGGTTGTCAGCGTGATGGGATGAAGTCTGCCTGTAGGGTGTAACTAGCTGTAAGCAGAGACCACCTGTCAGAGCTGCTTATTTGCTATTTATTTCCCTGGATTTCCACTAAAAAGTAACCACAAAAAGAGCTCTGGGCTCGGCGCCGGGATTTAAAACATGTACACCTTAAGTCATCCACCCGCAGGCAGCCTCACGCCCAGCGACAGCCAGCTGTGAGCTTCGAGGAGGGAGGGAAAAAAATAAAGAGAAAAATAAAAAATGGAGAAGGACGGAGAACAGTAAGAAGCAGTCCTGGTTCCTTAGGTCCCTCTTGGCCATCACACTCTTCTCTGAGAGGAACAGGATGTCCAGCTCCTCATATTCCCTCCACTCGCAGCCGACCACCGTGCCAGGACACGAGGCAGACCCCAAACCCACGTGTCCCGGTTTAACTAGCCCAAAACCAAGATTTAGAAATGCCCATCTAACCCTGCAGCCAGGCTTAGCTAAGATCTCCTCACGTCCCTGCGGACCACAGGGATGCAGGTGGTGATGCCGAGAAGGACGATTTCTAAGTCCCAGTTTCTGACTAGTTAAACCAGGACGAGCGACTGTCTGCAAGGCGAGGGAGAGCTTTTTCTCGAGCCGGGAAAGGGAACGGTGCCTCTCAATATAGCAAGGGGAGCAATATAAAAAGTTTTCCCTATCTCCCACCTCCCATCCCTCCTACAGACTGACTTATTTTAGTGCCTGGCTACACCCCGGCGTGCAGAAAAACCATTAGGGTTGCCAAACGCCCGTTCTGGGAGACAATTTACATACGCAAAATAACTCAGGTTTGATTTGCTGCTCCTCACCGAAGCACCTGAGGCCGGCCAGAAACCCCACCGACAGCTCCTGAAGTTTCAGCTGC
>NW_009732791.1:19243-33983 GCF_000703405.1 Apaloderma vittatum | reverse complement strand
CCTCTTCCCTAAAACCTGGGAAAGCCTCTCTGGCCCTGGCTATGCTGCCGGGCGTGCTGGAGCTGCTGGAGCAGGATCCACAAGGAAGGGCCTCATTGGGTCCCTGCCCATGAGGGAACACAGTGGGGACATTCAATGGGTCACGGCTGTTGGCAACCCGGAGTCTTTGAGTTTGTAGCAAGGAAAACAGGCTGAGGAAACCTCCCCTCCGATACCTGCAGGGAGAGATGTCGGTCAAATCCATGAAGGAAGACCATAAAGTCATAAATGTGCACCACAAAGTCATCGATTGAGAGTACAAGGGCAGGCAGATTCAGAAAAAACGCCTGCACTCTCTCTTCTGGGAAGGAATCGGGCAGTTTTCCCCACTTTTTTAAAGCATATCAGCATCCCCATCCTAGTCCCAGTAAAGAGAAGCTCTTCATGCTGTCCCCTGATAGAGGACCCATCTGCAAGAGCGTCTCCGTGGCGCTGGTGGCTGCGCACCACGGACTCCAAGCTAACGGGATCAGTTTCTTCATTTCTTGGTCCAGCTAAGTATTTATGCAATGGTTTTGAAACTAGAGCAGGGTAAATTTCATTAAAAATCAGGAATAAATTCTTCACGGTGAAGGTGGTGAGATGCTGGAATGGGTTGTCCAGAGGAGCTGTGGATGCCCCATCCCTGGAAGCGTCCCAGGTCAGGTTGGACGGGGCTTGGAGCCACCTGGGCTGGTGGCACAGAGGTGTCCCTGCCCACAGCAGGGGGTTGGAATGAGATGGTTTTTAAGGTCCCTCCCAACTCAGACTGTTCCATAATTCTATGATTTTTGATCCCCAAGCGTTCGCCGCGAGGCGTCACGGAGCCCGGCTGTGCTGGCAATGGCTTTACACCGGCCTGCCCAGGGGACACAGGGAAGGAATTCCTCGTTTTGTTTTGCTTATGCTCCTGGCTTTTGCTTTACCTATTGTGAAACCGTCTTTCTCCTGACCCACGAGTTTTCCCGCTTTCACCCTCCCTATTTTTTTACCCCGTCCCCACGCGGTGGGAGCGAGCGGCTGCGTGGGGCTGAGCTGCCAGCTGGGGTAAACCACAGCAGTTTCCTTCCAATGTAATATTATTTTTACCTATTAAGTTACATGTCAGGAGTAGTTACTGTATCATGTCATATTATGACAAGAATAATAGTCGGAATATTCTCATTTTATTTTCCATTACAATCACAAAGAGCAGCTGTTATCTGGTGCGATTTGAGACATCTTTTCTTTGTTCTAGATCAAAGAGCGGCTCCTGTTTGTGCCCCAGTGCAGCCGTCAAACCCTTTCGTTGCAACACAAGCAAGAGCCACTTTGATCTAGAGGCAAGTATCAAGCCCAAACCTCACTTAATTAAAATAAATAAAGAAACCAAACGCTAGAAATTGTTGAAGCTCTTACGTCATAGTACAACGCGTCAATGATTGGAACCTTCAGTGGTACGACATGAAAAGTTGGAAGGACCAAACATCCCCATGCACTGACCAAATTTTGAGATACCCAAACAAATTTTCTTCAAAACTCCAAATAAATAAATAAATAAAAAGTTTTTCTGACACCCAAATTTATGGAAAACTGAAAATTTGAGCTTGTTCTAATTCAGCAGCTACAGTTTATTTTCCTTTGTGACATTACTCTATCGCTTACCTGTTTTCCAGAACTTCATCTTCGAGCAACTTCCACTAGAGTCTAATTTGTTATCACACACATTTGCTGAATTCTTTCTGGACCAGCAGATCTCCATGGCCGAGAGGGAGGGGTAAAAAAAAAAGAACCAGGCTTTGTGAACCCAGAGTACTTCAAAGGCACATTTTAGTTTCATCAAGGTCTCGAGACAGACAGCCTAAGATTTTTTCTTTAAATGTATGATAGATTTATAAATTAAAACAGCAAAAAAGAACATGTTTTGATTTAAATATTTTTCTATGAATTGCATACAATAATGTTGTAAGAAGGTAAAAAGGTACTTGGGAATCCTTCCATTTTCAGATTATCAGATGGCAAGTTTAGGGATGAAGTAACGTTCTCCTGGGTTTCTCATCGGCTTCGCCGTAAATTTTAAAGGACTGTTTCAGCATTTCAGCAGATGGAAAGCCCAACAGCTGGATATTAATGCAGCTTGGCACCATAACAATTTTGGTGGTTTTGTGTTGTTTTTTTTTTAATTAATGCCCTACTGTATTACAAGGAAACAGTTTCTCTTCTTTTATTACCACCCTAAACCTGAGGCAAGCCTTAAATATTATTTAATTTAATTAGTTCTTACATTTTCCTCTCTTGCAGGATATTCAGTAACGCGAGGTTCTTCCCCAGCTCCCTTTCTCGCCGGCAGATAAAAATCCTGCTGATGGTGGTGGGAACACATCAGACACCTCATTTACATGCAAGACGCGTTACTGGGTTATGGAAAGTAGAGATATTTTCAGCCAGTTCACCTTTTGCTCTGCCTTCCCAAGCTGCTCGGCTCGACGCCCTCTCCCCGCAGTACGTGGGGGATGTCGCCAGCTTCAGACCCCTCTGCTCAGCCCCATGGGGCTCGTCCCACCTCTGGGTTGCTCTCGAGAAATGAGTTCAAGGTTGATAGGGCTGGCATCAAGCTGGCATCGCTCCTCTCCCTCATCCCCGGCTTTCCGTAGAATCGAAGAATGGCTCCGGTTGGAAGGGACGTTGGGGATCATAAGGGCAAGGATGCCCTTAACCTTAGACCGAGGTCTCACCCAACCTGGCCTTGGACATCTCCAGGGAGGGGCCATCCACAGCCTCTCTGAGCCAGTTTTCCTTACCCTTGTGTTTTGGAGGAAGGATTGGTCATCCTAGAAGATGCCTCCAGTCTTATCTTTAAGCGCAGGTGTGGACCTTTGGTGTTCTCAGCCCTGTTTGCTTTCCAAGAGACGTTCTGCCACGTAGGACCCCACCAAAAGCTTTGCTGAAGACAAGAGCTACAGCATCTGTCGCATCCCTGCACTTCACCATGGAAAAACCTGTGGCTCCTGTGCTCAGTCTGTTGAGGGGAGGTTCCCACTGGGATTTGAGGACGTAGACTCACTGCCATGTGTGCCCGCAGTAGAAACAGACCAAGCGGAGCCTCGAGGGACGGGGCTGCCAGGACGGAGCTCCTTGAGCCATGTTGGAGCAGGAGCGAGCCCAAGTCTCATCCTGAGTGAGAAGAGTAATGAAATGCTGGTTGTGCCTCCAGCACAGCCTCAGATGGTCGCCGGTGCTCGCAGTAACAGCAACCACCACTGTTTGTCACCTTGATCTGCCCCCTGGGTGACCAGGAGCAGCAGCATGTTCTTGGCTGCCTGGACTTCACAAATCTTGTAGGTGTTTTTTGCTCTGGAGTGGGTGTCTCACCCTTTGGAGGCAGCAGTAAATAACATGAATGTCGTGATTAGTCACGTAAAAACCAACTGACCTTGACAGCCGTGGCTGGGATGGAGCCCGGAGAGCAGAGCCTTTGCAAGGAGCCCTTGGGAAGGGGAGGCACAGCATCTTGGCACACAGATCATCTCCAGGGACTAAAAACCTGTTCCCGAAGCTTCCCAGTTAGGCAGTGCCTCCTCTCCGAAGCACACACTTCCAGCCAAAGATGGAAAGCATCACCTCAAAGCAGCAAATTACAGCAAAACCCAGAGCCTGGGGACAAAGGCACCCGCGAGGATGAGCAGTACCCAGCTCTGAAGCTTTTGGTCAGTCCAGAGCAGAAAAACCAGAAGCTGAGTCAGGCTGCCATCGATAAAGCGATATCCCTGCCAGCAGGCTTGCTTGAGCCAAGGCTAAACCCCGCCTGGTACCGGCTCTGCCCTCAGCATCCCCATCACCTGCATCTTGAATCGCCCCAGCGATGCTCCAAAAGTAGAGCAAGGAGAAGTTTTGGCCATGAGCAGTCTCAGGAGGAGACGTCAAACGGCAGCAGCTCTGCGAGGGGAAGGGAGAGGTGGCTGAGAAGAGTGAGAAGTCAGGGCAGGAGTGGGTGTCCAGTCCAGGTACTGGTGACAGCGCGCCAGGAGGCTTTGAGTCTGCGAGAAGTGCTCTGTGAAAGAGAAAAAAAAAAAAGAAGAAAAAAAACTCCAACCAACATTCGAGCAGCAAGGTGAAAGGTCTGGAAAAAGCGGCGAGCGAGAGGGAAGGAGGCGGAGGAAACGTGGGCACAGAAGTAGGTGGTGCCACATAGCAAGTTTCTGATGTAGCCGGGAAAGGCATCCAGAGCTCCCGATTCCCAGTCCCACGCCTTCACCAGGAGACCATCTGTCCTCTCCCGGGGGGAAGGAGCCCCTGGGTCAGGCATGAGCATGTTTTCCCTCATCCCACGAAAAATAGCAGGCAGCGCTGAGCCTCAGCACGGCTTCTCGGGGTTCCTGCGCCAGCAGCTCTGCTCCAAGCTGGGGCCGTGCCTGCTGGTACCTGCGCTGCGGGGAGCAGCATCCCTCCTCTGGGACCTGCCATCCTCACCTGCCTCCTAAAACGGCGGCTCAGCAGATGCTTCAAAAGCATCAAATGATAGCTCCGAGGGGGTTTTTCTTTTCCCTGGTGCCCAGCCATAGCTAATCCAATTCCTCCTTCTGATGAGAGGTCTTCTTGCAGGGAGACTGACATTCCCCAAACTCTGCTGAACACCGACCTTAGAGCAAAGCAACCAAACAGTTAAGGAGAGGTCTTTTCTCTTCATGTTGCCCAGCGCAACGCGGGAGCCTTCACGCCTTGAGCTTTAAAAAAGCGATGAGCTGTAGGGGACGGCCGCATGGATGTTGGAAGGTTGGATGCGCGTGGCGTTGGGTGCAGGGGGCTTCTCGTCATCATCTCCCTCCAGGTATCGGAGGAAAAGTGTCCAAGACCAGGAGACTGAAATACTGCTCAATGGTTCTGGAAATCAAGGTGCAGTTCTTCCACAGAGAACAAAGCATCTCTGGCAGGTAGCTTAGCAGCACCTCGCGGGGTGAGGAGCAGGTAACACATCCTACCTCTTCCCCAGCAGAAAAAAAAGCGCCCTCTTTCAAAGTGCTTTGCAAATATCACGGCCCGTAAGGGGCAAAACACTTCAGGCTAATTTAACAAGCAGGGGGTATGGGTGGGGGCAGCTCCCTGCGCAGCCGTGACCGGGAGAGCGAACCGAATCGGCCTCTTCCCATCCCATGGGAACGCAAACTTTTGACATCGTTCAAGAGGCCCCGTCAACATAAACCGTGCATTTACATGTCTTCTTTCTCCCCGGTGCCAATTTTGCTGCGTTACCAGTAATGAAGCTTTAATGCCACGTATTCAGGATCCCTCGTTTGCCCTGTAGAAAGTTTCTCTCCGCGCATCAGACTCGGAGAACAAAGCGCGGGTTGTTTAGCCGCAGGAGCTAACCACCTGTTGTAATACTTCGTTGATCTAATCTTCCGTTTTAATTAAAAGCCTTTAGGTTCAGTTTGCAGGGTTTGGGGTTTTTTTATTCCTCCCTGCACCAACCACGGACTTGCCACCTGCTTCGCCGGCTCCATCCTGGCTCCCAAACACATGGAAATGGCTGGGGAGAAAAAAAAGAGCAAAAACAAACCAAAGCCACCTCAACAAGCACCCAACCTGAGACTAAGCATCACCCAGCCACTGCTTGCGACACCCTCTGTTTGAGGGGAGAAACAACCTGCTTTTGGGAAACAAGATGGGACCCCGCTCCGTGGGCACCCGGAGGATTGGTTCCGATACCAAAAGTCATTCCGTAGGGATGAGAGTTCAGCTTAGTTTCAAGCACTGACATGAATTCTTCTCTATCTCATAATTAAAACATCTACAGTTACATCAGAGATCTCCTGCGATACTTTCAAATGGCCACTTTGAGTATCATTCCAACTCTTTTCCTCCACGAATTTAAATAAAACCCAGACTCCGCCAGCCAGCAGAAGTGCTGTTCAGCCTTTTGAGCAGGTCGCTTCAGAAGAGGAAAACCAGCAGGTAGAAAAACAAGATCTCGGAAGATGCCGAAAACAAGATAAATCCAGCGGCAGAGATGCCACCCTGCCGAGGCCACGCACCGGCACAAGAAGACACGAGAAGACACGACTCCCTCTCCATCCCGTTCGCAATTCATTGTTCCTACCCAACTTTAACAGCTTTTCTAAGAAGTGCAGCGATAGGCATTTAAAACACACCAAAAACTCCGTGTTCACGCTATTTCTGGCGTTTCACCTCTCAGCCCTAGCAATACAGCTGGGTATCCTACGCGGTGCCGAGCAACCCTACGGAGTCATCTTCAGCCAGCGTGGCCACCCCTGTGAGAAGGAAGAGCCAAATAATTACCGATGAAGACTGCAGCGAGGCTTTGGGCATACCAAACGGCTGCGGTTTCCCATGCTTGGGCAAGAAGCCTCTATTAAAAGCTGAGCCACCTCTGGGGTGTCCAACGCACAGCGTATCCAACGCTCTCCGGCCGGGACGCAGCGGTAGACGGCAGCTCCGCGCCGCCGTAGACCTGTCAGGATGAGTCTCAACACGTGGCGCGTCGTGCCTTGCCGCGTCGTTGGACAGCAAGTGAAAAACAATAAGAAGAAAAAAAGGAAGAAAAAAAAAGAAGGAAAAAAAAGAAAAAAGAAGAAAAAAAGAAGAAAAAGAAAGGATAAAAAAGAAGGAAAAAACAAGAAGGGGAAAAAAAAGAAAAAACTATTTGGATCTAATATGTGAGTGGGCTGGTATGTGCAAAAGAGCTGAATATGAAGTACAACACACTGGATGCTCCAGTAATAACTGGGCGCACGCTGGAGACGAGCCAGGGAGGGGAGATGCAAGGAGGATGCTGCCGAGATCTGTCTGGGAAGCTCGGAATGAGCATGAGGCGGATCCCGAGGCTCCATCGAAACCAGCAGGAGCCCGTGGTCACCTCACCCAGGGGCTGTGCCCCTCCCGGGCTCACCAGGCACCCTCCCGGGGGGCAGTTTCATTTGGCACCCAGGGAAAAGGCTGGATTCTTAAAAATGAGGTATTTGTTATAGGCTGGATCGCGCTGCCGAGCACAGACAAGTGACTTTGACAGGTCCTTGAGAAACCTAAGAATGTGTCCCCAGAATTTCTGTATTTAAGGTGTGGGAAAACGCCAGCTCGTGCACGGCGATGCCGAACCTAAGGGTCTCCTCGGGCGGTGATTTTGTCTTCCTGAAATCCCTTCTTGGCAGTCAAAGAGATGTCGATGAAGCGCAAACTTTTCAGGACATGTGGACGAGGCATTAGGGGGTTTCAAAATGCCTAAATATGATCCCGTCCTGACTCGGTGGGTCAGCCACGAGCTACCCTGAAGCTGGGGGGTTACTCGGCTCCGCAGAAACCTCCGAAATTCCTGCCCAACCTCATGACGAAAAAAAAATCATTTGCATTCGTGCCGCTGCATGGGAAGAGTTAACTATTTTTTATTTTTATTTTGGCACTGGGTTTCAATGGAGGCTTATGCGCAGTTTTACAACCCAGCACTGCTATGTTTTGCACCACTGATTTACAACCGAGTAATAAGTAAACACAAGATTTTTTGGCTACATAGGATTTTCCAAGGTGATTAAATAATTTTCTAAATCGCTCTGAGAACGAAGCCGTCTAAAATCCCCAAGGTAATAGGAAATTAACTGCACACACACGCGTGCAGAAGATATAGGAGGAATTCAAATTTACCGAGGAGTAATATAAAATATTTAAGAAAGCAAACAAGATGGAGTAAAACCTAAAATGCAAAAAATGGTGTAAATTAAATCTATTGGAACTGGCAGTGACTACCCTTGCTGCGCAGCTCCATGAGGGCACCAGGCTCAGCACGGCCCCTGCTCCACCCGAGCCCGGCACAGGTGGTGCCCGTCTCGGATGAAAATGCTTTAAAGACCTCCAGATATTTTTTTTACCAGGCGAAAGCATTCATCAACATTCATCTCCAACCACTGACTCACCCGAAGAACGGCGCCTTGGGAGCCGCACAGGTTGGGTCAGGGATGGCAGTTTTGGGGCAAGCAGTTGTTTGAGGCACCATCTGACGACTCAAGGGCTTGACCCAAGCCCTACGTTAAGGCTTCCCAAGCTTTTCCATGGTGGGAGCCACCTCCACCACCTCCCTCAGCCCCCGGGGGACTGCTGGAGCTCAGCACCTTGGAACGGCAGCCCAAAACCCCATGAGAGGGCGGACTCATCCTCCACGAGAGCTGCGGGTGCGAGTGATGGGGCAGGGTGAGAAGCCTCACCCGGGTGCCTTCACGCCGGCACAGCCAGGCAGGGGGAGTGCAGAGCCCCCAGGGGAAGGGCTCTGGAAAGCCATCCCTCCCGAGCAGCTCGAGGAAATTCATATTTCATGTTCTGCTCCCTCTCTGCCCACGGAGTTCTTTCTCGTGGTGGTGCGTAGGTGTATGTGAGGGATTTATCCTTTCCCCACTGAATCACTGCAGCACAACATCTTTTCAACCCTTCTGTACAGCAGAAAGAGCCTCATGGCATTTCTCCTCGTTTTCCTGCTCTTAAGGAGACAAGCCAGCCAGCTCCGCAGCGCGTCCGCGCTGCACCCCAGCTCAAGGCTGGCAAGTAGAACCACCCCTCCTAGCCCTGGGGGAGCAGACAGTCCCTCCTCCCGCACCCCAAAACCGCAGCCCAGCCCACCTGTGGCCAGCACGACGGCACTAAAGATGCTGTTGCCTTTTCAGCTGGAAAAAAACGTCTCAGAGCTCAAGGGAAAGTGCCCCCAGAATAGTTTGCTCCCCTCACCACCTCGATCCTGGTCCAAGTGTTACCGAACCCCAGTTATGCAGCTACGAGCGTTCCCACTTCAACTAGGGGTGCTGGAAGATGTTTCATCACCACGTCTGAGCCCGGCGTTCGAGTCTTCTGTATTTCAAAAGGAAAACGGGCAGGAAATGAGTTTCGCGGCTGCCGGCACGAGCAAAGCCATGGCCATGAGAGGATGCTTCCCCCGCTGGCGATCATGTGATCACTTCTTTAGAAAAAGGCTCAAGTACCCAACAATAAAAATTTCCAACAAGCTGTTCAGGTTTTTTAGCCCTGCATGAGAAATAGGCCCCTCCTGAAATTTCAAATTAACGTTAACGACCCTTCTGCCAGAGTTCTAATCCAACAGTGCTCTCCAGTTGAGCTCCTCCCAGCGTGATGAGACGCAGGGTCTGGTGGATCCGACCAAGGCCGGGGGCTCTAAGCAGGACGGCGCTGCCCAGCATCACGGGGTTTGTATCAGCCTTCAGCCCATCACCGACTTCTGTGCCATCTCGGCAACCTCAACCTTTTCAACGGGTTTTTTGCAGGGTTCCTCCAAGCTTCCCTCTAATACTTTTGTGCACTGGTTCATCTCTCTTCCCTTTTTTTATTCTCCCATCTCCCATTTGGTTTCTGTCAGAATGGTTTGGATTGGAAGGGACCTTACAGATGATCGAGTTCCATCCCTGAATCACAGGCAGGGACCCCTCTCTCCCACCAGCCCAGGTTGCTCCAAGCCCCATCCAACCTGGTCTTGAACACTTTCAGGGATGGGGCATCCACAGCTCCTCTGGACAACCCGTTCCAGCGTCTCACCACCCTCAGAGCAAACCTCCTGCCGTCCTCCAGGGACACTTCAGCACCTGACTCTCGAGCTCTCAAAAAGCACATCACAAAGACAACCACTTCCCTCCCTCTCCGAATTCCCAAAGATCACTCGTGCCACCTCCCAGCAGGTGCGCTCCGTTTGCAGAACGCACACATGCAAAAAAAGAGCCGGGAGCAAAACCAGCAAAAGCACAGAGGGGGCATTAGATGAGTGCCGTGCCGCAGCCCCTTCCCGGGTTTGAGGTCCTCCCCTCTTTGCCTTGGCCTCCTGGGTGCACGACAACGCCACCCGTAAATGAGGGGTCAACCACGAGAGCAGGAAAAGGCTTCTTCCAGTCAGAGCTGCAGTTCAAGCTGCTCGCTCCACCCCTACCACCAGCAAAACTACCATCTCCTTCCAGAAAATACAATTTCAAAAAAAATAAAGAAAAAGGAAAAACCCTGGGGAAACTAAGAGTTCTCATGGTGAATTTTATTTTGTAAGCGACGATATAAACATGTGAATAAGAACAGGCATCGTTGGTGGGGCTTTAACTCAAAGAGCCCCGAACCGAGCAAGCCTTGAAGAGCAGCCGAGCTCCCGCCCGCGACACCAGGGGCTGGCCAGGCTGCAGTCCCCCCCCACCTCCGGTGTGGAAGGACCAATGCTGGAGTATTTGCTATTCGCTGAACGTACGCATAACCCCAGAACGTACCTCCCAACTCTCCCCCTCCCCAGTTAAAAAAAAATAATAAAAAAATTAAAAATACAGCTGCAAAACAGTGAAGAAAGAAATGAAACGGCTGCCAGCTTATCGAGACTGAAATGGCCTGTCGGGCTATAAACTGAAATATCATTCTGGAGGTAACCAACTGGTTGCCACACAAAGTACTGTATTTACAACTCAAAAATATATCTGTTGTATACTTTAATTTATAGGAAATTTTAGTACATTAGTGTTTACAAAATAAATTCTGGACTCAACTGAAACAGCGCGCTCCTTAGCAAAGTTCTTTGTCCTTCCTCTCACTTTAATCGAAGAGACGGGCAAGCTCAAGAGCTTCTTCTGCGACTCCACGCGCCACCTTGGAGCGGGCCAGGTGTTGGAAAGAACAGAACATTTCCTGCATCTCTAAAGTCTTCTCGCTTGGCACCTTCTACCACTGAAGCCGTACAGATGAAACCTCAAGCTGTCCTTTGACAAGTTCCGTGCACGTCTCACGACAGCCACTCAGCTACTAACCGGGGCACCGGCTAACGTAACGAACCGAAGAAATATCCGTATTACTAGCTCACACAACGGGAAAAGAGGAAATATTAACCACACACCCAATCTCTTATTTCTAACAGCACAGCTGCGAACGCCATCGCTTAAAAGTACTTGAGTAAGTGAAACAGTACCATACAGCTCAAGAAACACTTTTTTTCCCTTAAAAAACCAAACCAAAACAAAAAACCCAAACGTTTTAATAGTATAAAAAGTTGTTTACTGGTGTTTCTACTATAAAGCTTTGTTTCACAAATCAAAAGTGATAAAATGATCGGATTACGTTTACAGTGATAAGAGAACCGCAGCGCAGACATTCCAGCTCAGGTTTTGCTGACCGTTTCGGTACGACGCGGACGGTACGACGGAACCGTTCGTACACAAGCGATCGACGACACGGAGCGAATCGCAGACACGAAGCGCGACGGGGAAGTTCACCCACCGGGCACAGCGACCCTGCTCCCCTCGGCCTCCAGAGCGCGCCGTAGGTGAAAAACGTGCTTGATAAAAACGAGGCGTGGAACTCTTCTGACCGCGGGGAAAGCAGCTTACGCGGAGGGGAGAGGGACGCAGGCAAACAGCGAATCCTCAGTTACATGCCAACTATTTCTCCTCAGGTAAAATGACATCTGCAAAAGTGAAAATGTACAAAAAAAAACCAAAACAAAACAAAACACCACCCCAAAAAAATGGTCAAATAAATAAGGAACATGGCTGTTAATTAATCACAGATATAAAGAAAGGTATTGGCATACTGTATGCAGCATACGGTATATTCATAGAATCATGTGGGCTGGACAGCACTTAATAAGGAGTTGCAACTAAAGACATAACTCCTTGTCTCTCTCCTCCGAAAGATCTTACGGTGTTTGGATCTCAAGTGCAACCTTTTACACCGATGCATAAACCCCGCATCGTATTTCATCTGTGCCACACCTAGGATGCTCTTCTCTTTTTTTTTTTTTTTTAAAAAGATCCACAGAGAAAAGTTATAATGGTCTGGGTCACAACTTTTGCAGCCCCGTCCGTGCTACTCGGTCTCTCAGGTTTCCCACCAGCTGAGAGATCTGAGCCACTGCAGAGCGTATCGAGCCACAGCTTTTCCCAACAAAGTGGGAGTCCATTGTACGGACTCTTCCCTGCTCTCCCTGGCGCTTCCCATGCTCCTGAACCGCAGGGTAGGTGTGTTACTTTGGAGTGTGTTATGCAAAGGCTGCTGAAACCACTGAAGGTGATGTAAAGATAGTTAAGTGACAAGTACGTCCGCTATAATACAGAATCAGGGTCTAGGTCTATCAAATGCTATATCCACATAACATTTTAAACCATGAAATATTTTACTGTTTTCCTTTTTTTTTTTTGCCTTTTTTTTTTCTCTACAAGCGTTGTTGCAGACTTGCTGTTAAATGTGTCACGAGGTTCGCATTCCTAATTCTCCAAGGATTTTTAGTTCAAATGTTTAACAACCATATCTACGCTAGGTACACTTAAAAGTAGACATTGAAATTTCAAGTAAAATGAACTGTAGCCACATCTACTGGACTCAATACACGTCCCAACATCTAGATTTACTTTGATAAGTTATACAAATACATAATACATTCTTAAATAATGAAGACCCACAATATTAATTTGTGAATCTTCCCACGTTATAAAACCACTTTTACAGGAATGTTTATCCACCTGTATTACTGTTTTCGTTTGCAGTGTCTCGTTTTTCTGTTTCCACAGATTTACTGTACCAGTTCTTAGGCTTTGGCTATTGAAATCTCTTATTTGAATGAGGCAACACTGGTTATTAAGGCTGTTTTTTGTGTTTTTTTTTTCTCTTGTGAAGTTTCATGCTTTACTATGACACCGTTTTCCAGAGCAGAATGACTATCTTGTGTCTTCAGGTTCTGTTTTTATGACTTTCCTTTCTACGTTGTTGAAAGCCGAATGAGGAAAATCCTTTAAGATACCAAGGCCTTCTGTATTAAGAAAAGGAAGAAAGGAAAGAGATGTTAAAAAAACTGCTTGAAAACAACGTTCTTAATTCAAGAAAAAAGGTTCACGAATCGTACAGATACTAACAGCTGAAGCAATCAATTCTGCCTCCTTCTAGCAGGCTTTAACCCCGCTGGGTTAGAACCACCTCAGCTACACTGCAGCGATGACAGAGTAATCCCCATGGATTTACTCCAACCTCTCCGGGCTCAGCGGAGGAGGTGCACTCTTCACTTGCATTCACAAGGGCACTGGTAAAAAGCCCCAGCTAAAAACGTCGCCAAGAGAACGAGCACTAGGATTGGGACAAACTGCAAAAAAAGGTGAGCTAAGACCGTAGGACACTGAAGTGGAAGATATAAGACTATGCTGAACCTTTGGAACGCTGAACCTTTGGAACGATTACTCTTACACTTTGCCTTTCAAATAACCCGTTCCCATTGCACATGCCAGACTCAGGTGGGCTTTTATCATTATTCCTCAAGCTGCGAGAGTCTCAAGAGATCCTGGGCTTCGTTTCAGTGCTCTGAGCACTGAACTGAAACCACCCATCCACATCTCGTAAAGGATTCTCGCTGTCAAACACAGAACAAGTCTCTCCCAGTGCCAGGAGGAAATGAACAGAAAGTCTGTGGTGACAGACAGGTGCCACAATCTGCTTATCGGAACCTCACAACTGCCTCCTCTCTGTTTTTCCCAAATAATATTCAATCTGATTCTAGATGAGTAACTATCAAACCTCCTGGAGTTTTGTCCAAAGCCTTGATTAAAAGGTCGCACACAAAGCATGCCGGGCTGGGCTACTCCGAGCCATCACGTACGAGTAAGTTCATGGCAGGCTTTGAGAGAAAGGGGGGCTAATTTCCAAGAGACGGCACTAACCCGAGGACTGGGACTTTGCCTCACCACCAGGGTAAAGCCGGATCAAATCACCGCACAGAGGTTTTCCAACGTGCTGCTCTCCATCGAGTGAAATATGCTGCAACTGTCTGCTCGGCAGGTTTGACATTCGGAGATTCAGCGGCCTTTCACCTGCAAGTTGTTCACAGCGAGACACCGATGCATGAAAAGCAAAGCAATATTTAAAAAAAAGAAAAATCCCTCGCCAAACAAGGTTTATGTAAACACAATGCTTTGCAGGCTATTCCACTGGCACTGCTGGAAAGGAACACTCAGCCATACCAAAAAGAAACCAAACCAAAAAAACTCAACATGTTCCTGCTCTGCTCAAAAACCCCTTTGAGATCCTAAAAATTCCCTGCTCCCACTGCACAATCCCTTTGAGATGACAGTGGATAAATGGTATAAAGAAATCTGCACTGTCAAGAAGAGCTGGAGCCACACACCTAATTCTTCCTGTACTCTTGGGTACAGCATTGCTTGTCCACACAAATGAATGTTTCAACGCTTACTCACACTGATTCTCCTAAGTTCCTCCCTCTACAGCTTCTCTCCCTACGCCCCCCCTTAAAAACAACAGCTCTTAAAAAACAGATACAAGAACTTCTGGTTGTATGTCTTCTGTTTATAACATTTTATCTCATTTCACAACGGTAAAAAAAAAAAATCCAAACGGAAAGCCCTGGAACAAAACAAACACTCCTAAAATTAATGCAAGCTAAGGACTAGCCAGTTGGTAAATTAAAGAGACAACCACAAAACTGTAAAAGCTTTTTGAAGAGTAACGAGCTACTCAGAGCATCATTACAATCTGCTTAGTTCCAAGGAATTTACATAGCCAGCTCCTCAGGTTTTGTTCCTAGACCGCACAAAACAGGTAAACGAAAAGGGGCACCGACTCCATCGTCTCCTTTACTTCCCATTTCCACGGAGTGAGGGCGCAAACAAAACGCCACGCCCTCTCTCCTCTTTTCAAAACTCGGCATGAAGCCAGAGCCAAGTTCTGCCCTCGACAGCAGCACTGCACCCTCCCCTCCTTCCCCCCAACACTATCC
>NW_009732791.1:0-19212 GCF_000703405.1 Apaloderma vittatum | reverse complement strand
GAAAGCCGCTCCCCCAGACAGATCAACCGAGCAGAATCCGATTTCAACCGCGAGCACTTCAGGGCAGAGATCTTGTCTTGTCCATTCAGGGCTCGGTGTTCTACACCAGATAAGGAACGCTGCCACCGAAAGGTTGCGACACAGCAAACGGCTTTGCTGGCGGGAACGCCATGCCTGGAAGGTACCGTACCTTGTCCGTCAGCGTTATCTAACGACATGCCGTTGGGGCTGTGCTCTTCGGAGTTTTGCCGGTAACCCCCCGCGGAAAGACGCCTCTCTAATGCCGCCTGGTTGCAAAGAAACTCCATCTGTTTTGCCATCACCTTTTCCGACTGCAAACAAAAGAAGAAAAAATAAATAAATTTTTTCTATATATGTACATGCAAATAGTGAGTCAAAACATGGGGAAAAAAACTATCGGATGGTAAGAGTAACAGCCTAGCTAGGGGTTTTTGTTGACTCATATGTACAGATGTGTGCTTTACAGTTTCTTCAAAATGATCAAGCAAACAAAATATTTTTGCACCCATAAAGATTTCCATACTGTACATCTGAGTCACTCAAGAGTACTTAAAATGCAAGCTGCCGTAGTTTTTTTTAATGCAACGATAAATTCTGTTCTTCACAAAACACACAAAAATCGCTTCTTGCGGTTTAGGACCGCAGGTCGCGGTGAAGAGAATTTTGGGAAAAGCAAAAAATAACGTCTTCATTACCCACCTAGCTCTGTTCAACTGTGTATCTTCACAAAGTATTCCAAAAAGTATTCCAAGAGCAACGGCAACATCTGCTAAAGACTTATGCCAAGATTTCACCAGACATCTTAGAATATTTTAGGAAACAGCACTACACAAGCTTAAAAATCTGCCATTCTGAAAGTGTAGGATGACAGTATGTTTGTGGGGGATAAAGGTGTGAAATGTCTGTCTAGAAGAAGAACAAGACCTATACACCTCTAGAGAGTGAAACTAAACAATGCAGCGCAGTGTGGGAGGGAATGGCGTCTGAATGTTTGTCATTGACTTTAATGCCAAGAGAACTCTAATTTTCAATATAATCTTGTGCTCCAGAATGTAAATATGCATGTTGCAAAAAAAAAAAAAAAGAAAAGAAAATCACAAGTCGAGAAAATTGATTTAGGAGAGCCATGAGGAGCGTAAGAACAGAAAGCGTACAAACGTAACATCTACGATCAATAGGAAAAAATTCACTTCTCTTTCAGGTGACGCCGTAATTGTTTTGACTGGTACGGAGGCCTCTTAATTGCAGAGCGCTTAACTTCTCTTGGGAGATGATGAAAGCCCTGACTTGCTAGGAAAGGCTGCCTACTCAGCACAGCTCAACCATTTACAAATCCGACGACGACGACGTAACAGACACGCAAAAGCTGAGCTTCTCCAGCGCGGCGATGACCCCGACAGCAGCGTAACGACCTGACCGGCAGGTACTTACTCTGGCTTAGAGCTCATCAGGTTCCGCAAGAGAACACTGATAGCTCAGGCTTAGTCTTGGGAGGTAGGTAAAAAAAGAAACTAAACAGTTTACTTCTGAGTGCACTTTAACTCTGCTTTTCTGTCACTCTTGTTACAACTTTTGAACTGTAAATTAATTTGTTGTTTAATTGGGGTATAAGCCCAGAATTTGAAACTGCAACGATGCTTCTGATCACCACAGAGAAACCTGCAGCATTGCCAGTACTTTTAAGCTAAAAATAAATCTTCAGTTCGTTGTTACGTAGCACTGATCAATGAAAACTTGAAGCATACATGAGATGAAAATAAGCTTGCAAAAATCAAGTTCACTTCATCATTATGTGACACCAGAGCACACAGCGTAATTGCTTTTCGATGTATCACAGTGAACAGATTTGCATGACTGCATGCTGCCACAGAAGAAGGAAAAGACAGGATAACACATCTAGTCTCAGAAAACTGGAGTGTAATTCCTAAACATAATCTTACGTGAAAATTCGGTGATTACGTTTGCCCAAACACAAAATAAATTTGTTGCAATTTAGCGTGCAATCCCTCCTTGGCAACAACTGGCAGTAGGAGATGCATGTTTTGCCTCAAGGCTGGGATACACTACAGAAAAGACAAAGACAGAATCGGAAACCCGTCTTCATCTACAAAAAGCTTTCTGGATAAGCAAAATCACTGCACTGCCAACCAGGCTGGATGTTATTTAGAAAGGCAGTTTATGCTCTCGGATCCAGAGGTGTACTATTTCCTAAATATATCGGCCCTGCTTCTTAAAAGAAAGGGCTCCAAGATCGCCTACTCTATTCCTCAGTAACTTGAACTTTCCGTTTATAGCTAATAACGCAAGTAACACAGCACATACTGTACCACTAGTACCCCCTACTTGCTCCCGACAGGCAGTCACGTATTTCCAAGCCTACTACGCCACATCTCACCTCCTCGGAATGAACGAGGGTAAAGCTACAGCACCGTGTCAAAACAGTTTCAGAAGGGAAACCCAAATGAAGCGTGATGCAATCACAGCCAAGCTAGGTAGCCTTTGAAAAGTGACGGTAATTAATTGAGTCATCCAAACAATACATCAAAATCAATGTACAAAGACGTGGCCTGGGTTAGTCATGCTGTACTGTAGTTGGTTTACCTGGGAATTAAGAGCCGTCGAGTCTTCGCTCTTTCCTTTAGCCAAAGCAAGTGGCATTTTGTCCTGCTGATAGAGCGTCTGCACTGTGTCCTGGAAATCAGGATAACCATCCTGTCAAGCACAAGAAGAAACCGAACACCAAGAAGGACATGTTATTGATTTTTCTTTACTCTCTCTGTATACTCAGGGAAAAAAAAAAAACAACCCACAACCAAACAACAAGCCAGCAAATCCCCACACTCCTGAACTTCTGTGAAAATTCTGGCCTGCAATTTACGTTTGTGCTACTCACTTCCTTTACATTTATGCATAAATAGCCCCTCTGTAACAACTGCTCTCTATCTCAAGTGGCATATGCAGACAACCACCTCTCATCTCTCACAGGTGCAGGTGAATCCACACTAGTGTTGTCACTGACATTAAACTATTTTACATTCAGCCTCGCCAGGCAGATTCAGGTACGTGGCTTCTGTCACACATCACATACAGCAGCTTTGGAGATTCTTAAGAAATCACATTTATATGTAGACGAGATTAATGCTGGATATACGAACCTTGAGATGTATTTCACACAGAACCTATACTAGTACCACAAAATGAAGTATCACCAGTTTAAAATAGGGTAGCAAAGACTTTATATACTATGGGAAATCATTATTCAGTAATTCTTTTGAGTTTCAAATGCCTGACATGCAAATCTCTTTTGCAGCTTGCATATGTACCAATAAAGCAAATAAAGTTCCTGTGAAAGCCTGCCAGACTTCATTAAAACAAATTAATCATCGAAGCAAAGGTTCAAGATGAGAAATCTATCCTGCTCGGCACTATAACAGGAGAGCTCACGTAAACCAGAGGAACGTCCAGAAATGTTTGCAGAAGCACATTACATTGAAAACTGTGACATTTGTCACTGAGGATCCGCAGACCCAGGTATCAAGATTCTAGAGGCACAGGCATGTAAATAACATTTTTGACAGCAGCTGGACTAACGGCTTACAGCCCAAGAACCAGAAAAGCGATCTTTCAGAGAAAAACCACTAGAGAGTCCATGGCAGGCAGCCAGACCCACCTCAGGCGGCCAGACCCTCAGAGCAACCTAATGCCGATAAAGCTGCTCTTTATGCTCAGGGGAAAAAAAAAAAAATTAATACAAAAAAAAAAATCTGTCTGAACGCTGCGCGTTGCTTTTATCCACCCGACATACTCCCTCGAGGAGAAAACAAACGGGACAGGTATGCAAAGCTTCACAAGCAGGTAAATTGCCACAAAACCTGAAACAAAAATCTGAAAACAAAAAAAAAATCTGAAACAAAAGCTTTGCAGTGCATTTCCACGAGCGCTGGCCATTTTCATCACCCGAATTTGTCTGGGAGGGGAAAAGGATCGCGTGTAGGCGGGCGAGAAACCGGCTACACAAACCCCCATCACTCAGGAGCCTATTTTTGCAGCAAAATGGGTTAAACACGACTCTTGTGACGTATCTGCGATCACTTCCCAGTGCAAAGCCAAGGGCGGCTTCCCAGCCCGTCACCATCCCCAACACCTGCCACTCGTACGGGTGTCCCAAAGCCCTGCCCCGGCTCTGGCCAGTGTCCTCCTCGCTGGCACGGGGGCAGGAGGAGGCCCGGAGGGTCCCTTCCCCCCAGACGGGCGTTTTCCCGCCATGCTGCCGCTCGGTTGTTTTTCAGGCGGCTTCGTGCAGCAGATGTTCTCAGTCCCACATGTGCTTTTTTGCTCCCTCTAATGACATTTTGCGAAAAAACACAAATCCCACACTTGGATGGGTTTTCTTTTCCACCTTCTCTGGCGGAGGTGGGGCCTTGTCTCCCCTCTCCTCCGCCCGCACCGCAGGGAGATGGTGCTGGCAGCCCGCGCTCAGGTGCCCCTGCCCGTGCCCCCTCCCCAGCTCCCACCCCGCTTCGCGAAATTCGCTTCTGGCAAGCTCTCCCCACCCCCTTCTTTCAGCCGAATGTGGACGCAGCAAGAATTCCTCTGCATTTTTAAAACTCTCTTTCTGTCTGCACCGACTCCAAAGGGGAACCTCGTCAGCCCCAACACGAAGCAGCAGCCGCGAGCAGCCTCTTCTGCAATTTCTGTGCAAAATACCTGGGACTTGTTTTGCTTTTATTAAAAACTGGTGCCACAACAGCGGTGCCAGCACTGAGTCACGGAGGATGACAAAGTAAGAGCTGCCCCCCCGCCGCCGGCATCACCCATGCAGGAGAGATCCCTGCTCTGCGCGAGGACGTGCTATTTCCATCTCCATCCACCCCTTCCAGATTTAGGAATTACAATGCCCCCCTTTGTTTTTTTTATACTCCGCTTCCAAATCCCAGTTCACTCCATTCCCTTTTTCACTCCCTCCACACCTTTCATCTGTCATTTGCCTGAATTTTTTTTTTTTTTTTTTTTTTTTTTTTCCCTTCTCCTCTCCCTACGCTTCACTCCCACAGCTCGCCCACTCACTCTATGAACAAGAGGGGGAGAGCTCGCAGGGGAAGAGAAAGGCTTTTACAGGTAATTTGATGTAATTCGTGGCATATTGTTTCTTTGTAATGCTTGTGCGAGTTTCATATTCACAGAGGATAAATTTGCAAAGGTAACCCGGCAATGTCGCAGCGTGCACGCACAGCTCTGCTAGTTCTGCTTATGGATGACCTTCAGAGTCTCTCCAGAGGTTTTTCTCTTATTATATTTCAGGAAATTAACTCATCGCTTCTTTTTTTTTGTTTAAGTAATCTTTTACACTATGCAAACAGGGCGTGAAGTCTTTCCAAATCCAAACACTAGTATTTTAGACCATGTTTCGTGGAGACATTAGTGACTAATGGGTAAAGGAACGGTGAATCGAAACACACTCAGCTTTCAAAGAGAAAGGCAAAATGACCAGAAAGACAGAAAGAAAAAGACAGAACTAGTTACAACTGCAAAATCATCCAGGATCAGACGCTCTGTAGCTTAGCATGATGATGAACTAAGAGAGCCATGATGAAATATGACATCTTAAAGAACAGAATAAGGAATTAGCCAGAATAGACAGAAAACCCAGCAGCACATGCTACCTTTTTAATATTTACCTCCACCTCTCTAAATACAAACAGGAAAAACCCCAACAAAATCCCTTATTACTGACAAAAAGGCTTTTTTGGTGGTGTTGTAAAACGCAAGCCCCAAGAACCTAACCCACCATACGTAAAAGTGATCTACTACGTAATACTGCATCTTTTTTAACTTCTTTGAAGAAAAGTCCATGACTTACAGTGTATCTCAGAATTATAACGCACCAAAGTAATGGTTTACTCCTTAAAAGACTCCCAAATTTGTATGGAAAAAAAAGACATTCATGCTGATAACAACGCTGGTCATTTCGTAATTAATAGTGCTATGCTGTAAACTTAAAAGATTATTAAGTTTAGTTTAATTTTCAATTTCTTATTTGGGGAAAAAAAAACGTCCGATTTCCAAACATGAAATTTTCACAAGTATTTTAAAATATGACTGTTAATTTTAGACAAAAAGAAAACCAAGTAAACATCCTTTCTCAGAATTACTGACCTAAACAAGTGTGTAGAAAAAGCAGGCCTTCCAGACTCTTAAGGTTTTACTGTGGAGAAATTCTAAGAATGCACATCCCCTAATGCTCTCCAAAAAACCCCAATGTTTCAGCCTGTATTCTTCAGGCTTTTAATTTTACTTTTTCTTTCAATGAAAACCCTGTGGATGAAAAGTACCTCCCTTGCAGCGTGTGTCATTGTAGACACTTGCTCATCATCAATTATTACTGAATGAAGGAAAAACTTCCTAATGCTGAAATCTAATCACCGGGGAAATACTATTCCAAGCAGAGGAGTGGCAGTTCCCCGGCAGCTCTTATAAATTAAAATTAGACAGGACAAAAGAGGGGAGAAAAGTGGATAAAACCATTTAATGCAGCTTTTCCCTGCTCTTGGTTGTGGATGGGAGAACAGGTCAAAGCAAATCCCAAGCCATGTAAATGCCATCAAGCACCAAAGCTACCTGCAAATCTTCAGTGCACACGTACATTCTGTATCATATAAACTCAAATTACAACTGCACGCAGGACATACGGAACTTGATACATAAATAAAAAATACTAAGTCCTTTACACCTAATTCATTACTGCCTTTTCAAAGTTGTTCTCCCTGGGGTTTGCCTCACAGGAAAAGCCTCTGTACCGGTAATAAAGCATCCCATTATAGAATAAAAATAAAGAATCAGTTAATACAAATCTAGCTTAGGCCTAGCTTACCTTCTAAAGCACATTTAAAGATAAGCCTTCTGAAGTAGACAGTACAATTAAAAAAAAACAAACAAACCCATGACTGAGGATTAGATACCCACAAAACAGTGAAACAGTAATTTGTTTTAAAAAAAAATTAAAAAGGAAAATCTGTTATCCTTATGAAGTATACAGGCAGACACACTTACAACATTTTTTTTTTATTTTTAAATAAAAAGGCCTCAAATTTACTTTCCAGCAGTGGTAACTAAAGAAAAAGCTAAACTACATCTCTGTTGTTCCTGTACTCCTAACAAGAAACTCCCAGCATCTCCCTGTGCAGGTGCATGTTCCCTGGCTGTATACGCACTTGCTTTTTACAAAAAAAAAATAAAATAAATGTAGATTAATACCTATGGGTACGACCAGTTGTGCTGACATACACAGCTTTTGGTCTTGCCAAGATGATCAGTTTTATAATTCATAGCCTAGCTGGAGTCGGAGTGTGCCGCCATCGGTCCTGCTCCAGAACCCTGCGTCCCGGCCGCGATCAGAAGCTGACTCAAGCGACTTGAGCAAACCCCACGTCACGCTGACTGAAAAGCAGGAGGCCTTACGGGCAGACATTTCCTACAGCACTCAAGCTTCTTCCAGCCCAGGAAGTCGGTCAGCCCCACTCCTCCCCCTCCTACTCACCTACACATCGCGAGTAACTTCACTGGTAGGCAAATCCTACTCTTCATCCCTGCTCCTACAGGTTTCTCTGTCAAACGTTTGCATTTGCAGAGATGGTGGTGATGCTCTCCCCTCTCTCTCTCACACACCCATCAAGTGTCTGTCTAATGGTTTTCTGACAAATGTCAAGATAGACCCCCACTTCGTAACGAAAGCAATTTTTAGCACACGCAGGTCAGGATACAGGAGTCACGACACCGTACCTCTATCTTGATTCTCTTTGGTGACAGCTCATCCCGTTCTCCGCATTTAGACCTAGAAGAGAAAACACGTACGCTATGAGTAAGCAGCACATTAACCCTGACCACCAGAAATAATTTAAAAAAACCCCACAGTCAAGGAAAAAAAAAAGAAAAATCAGGCAAGAACAAGTGAGATGCACAAAAAAAGCCTCCAATTCACTTGGACATTGCAGCGAATGTCACTTATATTTAGAGGAATACAGGCGCCTTGTGTTATTTTCAGAAGTGTCAAGAGACTCACGCACTCTTTTTCCCAACAGAAAGGAAAGCTACCTGAGCATGAGAACTACAGAAATGCCTTCAGTACTGCTTACCCAGAATGGATGTGTATCTACGTTAGTCACTGTGGCAGAGAAGGGAGTGAAGGAAAACCATAAAAAGCTCCTTGAAATGTAGAAAAATGTATTCTGAAAGCATATTGCATTACATACAAGGGAGTGCACACCGAAAAATAATCTACAGAAAGCATCAAGAATTTCAACCACGTTTATTAATTCCTAAGTTTTAAATGTATTTAGAAGCTGCTGTCACTGTTCCCCTAACAGCAGTTCCTTTAGCAGAACAGTAACGCCTGAAGTCAGGACTCGGCTTCAGTTCCTTTAAAGCGAGGATGTAAGCCACTCCCTATGACCTGATCTTTTTTTATTCCCTGGAAGCTAGCAAGCCCAATCTGTACATGGGGGAAAAAGAAAAAAAAAAAAAAAAGAAGAAAAACACCACACCAAACTGATGCCTCATGCAGCTTTGGCTACTCTGCCTATAGACATTAACCTTGAAACACGCAAATGTCTCAAGCAGTTGAAACGCCAGCCTTTCAGATGCCTCCCAACATGCACTATCATCACAAAATGTGGAAAACTAGAGAGCAAATAAAAAGGTAATTCAAGACAGTTAAATCTCAGCAGTTTGAAAGCTTCACAACTTAAATAGCATTTCCCTACCCTCCTCAGAATCGCAGAATGTTAGGGTTTGGAAGAGCACTTTGCTAGCTGAAGAGCAAGAAAGTGTCTCTAGTGCTTCAAAAGAAATGCTGGCAGACTGATTAGGTGCCCTGAAAGTAAAGGTCCTTCGAGTTAATTAAAACCTTACTTGGTGGTCCTGTAAGTATACTTGTATGTAACTTCTCGAGAGATTTGCCGAGCTAGCGCGAAGAGTTCATCTCTCCTGGTCAACAACGCGTTATCTTTTACACACAGCTGAGCGGCTGCTTCATTAACTGTTAGCTGGAAATTAAACACAAAAAAACAAAACAAAACAGGGATTCACGATTTTGCATGCTTTCACCCATCGCGCTCGTAGTAGTACCCTTTTTTTTTCTTAAAATTTCGACTGCAAGTAAAATTATCTGCAATTGTATACTAAACCCCGGAGGGTTTTTTCAGTTTATTTATACCCTTAGGAAGCCAGGTAAGCCTCTGGGAAGAGAAAAGATACAAACGTAGTTGGTGCATTTAATAGCCTTTAAAGCGAAATGGTGCTGTGAGACTCTCTCAACGTGCACTGCTTGCGCGCAGCATTAATTAAATCTCGGTATAACAGTAGCTCTGAACGTTCACAGTGTTTGGCTCCCAAAGCCTGGTTTACAGGGAATACTATTTTTATAAACGCAATATGCCCAGGACTCGGGGAAGGGGAAAAAAAAGAAAAAAAAAAAAGCCTGACAGTGTGGGTACAGATGGCTTTCCCTGGTGAATACAGCATAAATTCTGTAGAAGGTGATGGCTGAAGAAACGATTAAACTTTTTTTTTTTAGCTATGTTTCTCACCCTCGTGTTTGTGAAGACTATCTTCAGACATGAATCAAATGTAACTTGTTTCGAGGATGTTTTCCTGAGCCTGCTGGGACACATTTCTAGCGCCTCTTGCCGCTGGCAATAGCTTCATTAAGGGAGAGGGAAGCCTTAAGCTAAGGCTCGGAACGGTTTCACAACACTCTTCCGAAGCCTATGGTCAACAGTGAGGACAAACACCAAAATGATTAACGCAACGAGACGCTGAAACCGAGATGCTGGCGAGGAGGTTCCTTGCTCCTTCCTCAGCAAGCAGAGGCTGGCGAGACATTTTTTGCTTCAGCTGAAGAAGCCCCGGCACTCGCACCGAGGCGAAAGGCTGACAGAAGGATACAAGTGGTTTTTCCCCAAAGCACCCACAACTCTTCTACCCTACTTCTAGGAATTAAGCTGCTTTGAACCGGCTTCTCGCAAACAAGCACGAGCTGCCTTGCTGCTACTGTCAGCAGCGTGTTCCCCATCTGTCTCTGGGTAGCGAATTCAGCCAGGCAGCCAGGTTGCTCACAGTGTAATCCATGATAACCCTCATATACATATATGTATTTTGCCCTAACGCGATGCTTGTCCTCCAGGGAGGCAGAGTAAACAAAACCATGTATCGTAAGAGCAGATTCTCTCAGTGGCCCGTGAAGCATTTCTAGTAAAACCTCACGTAGAACTCCGCTTCCTAATATTTCACAAGCATTTTTTCTCTTTGATCCAAGTAGGGCATTTCCTGAGATACTTGACTGCTAATCGGAGCGCAAACACACCTTTAACAGGCGAACTTGATAGGATGCCCGATCCTTCAGTCTCTGTGCAGACAAAAAAACCCCAAAACCCAAACCCAAAAATTAAAAAAAACCTCAGAGAGATCAAACATACAAGGACGGGAAGTTTAGGTTTAATCTGTAGAACATCTCTAGGTTACTACGCTCTAACAATAAAACGTACTAAACCAACAAACTGTTATCCCTTAGACAGGAACAGTTGTTCTACAATGTCTATCTTTTCAGAAAAAAAAAACAGTGAGGGGAGAAAATAAGACACAAAAATAAAACGTTGATACCATCCAAAGCAGGCATTAATTTCTGTAACAGCGATAGCTATTACTTTGCTGAATAATATGAATAATACAGCTAATGCTGACAAAGTAACTCGAGATGTTTGTTCTCCCTCAATAAAGCGTGGAAAGGCTGAAATGACTGAAGAAGCTTTGGGTAGTTGCAGGCAAACGCTGTTTATCCTACTACAGGAGAAAAGCCAAACGTTTGTTTGTTTGTTTTTCCTGGTTTCTTCCTTCAGGTCACATGCAGACTTACTGAATCGAAGCGCATCATGGCTTCCTGCCTTTCCAGGAGGCACAATGCTGCAGACAGGAAGCGTTGCATGCCTAAAAATAAAGATTCAGGGTGCTGGAAGCCTTACTGATAGGGAGCAGCACATAACCATGCAGGCTCTAGGGAGAGGGATGGGGATATCCCCGTCTGACGGGGTGCATGGATTCCCCCACTAACACACACACGATGGCATACGAAGCCCTACTGTCCTGGTGAGTCAGCGAAAGAAAGAGGAAGAGGCCGAGCTAGACAAGATTTATTACTTTCATTTGTTATTCCTGTTCCTCACAATATTAAACAGGAATTTTTCTTTTTTTTTCTTTTTTTTTTTTTCTGGTTTTACCAGATACCTAGACAACATTAACACTCCAATTACAGATCTGACTCAAAAAGCACACGGGTGACCAAGTTCAAGGGTGACCAAGTTCATCCTCATCCCTCCTCCAGTCCCACTTCAAACATCAAGCGCTCCCCAGTGCTTGCAAAGCCGCGTAACACCGAGACAGCAGGATGGATTAAGGGCAGTATGTTTATTAGTTTTGGAACGTCTCTGAAAGATTCTGCATCAGATTTTATGCTGGGTCAGTGCCTTACACAGATAATCCTACCAGCAGCACGCACTCCCAAACCAGCTCACAGTCTACAGCTCTGATTTTAATTTGCATGCAGCTCTGAGAAGCCAGAGGTACGCTCCCCTGACCCTTACAGTGAGAAGCCAACCGCTACTTCAGCTTTTTGAATTTCATAGTGAAGTTTATTCAGCTGTCCACTGCCAGCTGCAAGCAGAAACCTTGAACTGCGAGGCAGAATGACAGCCTTGGAATGTACAAACACGTGCAGAAAGGCAGCGTCTGGACAAGCAGGAACTTACCTCCCTGGTTGTTTTAGGTCCTTCCTTCTGAGCAGCAAATTGTTTAAGCCATCAAAAACCAAAAACCCATTCAAGACGAGTTTACAAAAGGCAAACTCTGGTTTAGCAGATTTTAAGCCAGAGAATGGTCTCGCTGCTGCTATTCGTATATTCTCTGCTTTGAAATGGAAACAGAGAGAAAACTGCTCAAGACGGAACTTTGTGAAATCCGGCCTCTTTGAGCAAACAGTAAACCAGTTATGAGCAAATTCTTCTTGCCTGCATGTGTGCAGTTCCCATCAAGTTCAGCGAGGCCCCACATGCGTAACTGAGGCATAAGTCAACCACACACTCCTTTGATCTCGCGCCCTTAATCATAAGAGCGATAGAAATATTTCCTACAGCCAAACCATGCTCTCATTCCATTTTGAAACATGGCTTTACAATGATGTAGTAAAGATTTGCAGTGCAGTAGGGGGGAAAAAAAAGAAAATAATAAAAATTAACAAGGCAGAGCAGTTGTCCTCTCTTCCAGCTCTCTGCTACCCTGCTCCTCCAAACTACCACCCCATGACGGGTGCCTTCGTAAGGGCAACTCCTGAACCTGCCACGAAAAGCTGCCCCCGGCGCCCTCCTCCCACAACAGTGCTGGATGCCAGGAAATCATCCCCTAAGAATCCTGCCCAGATTTCAGAGTGTCTTCTGCAGCGAGAGGCCACGAAAAGCGCCTGGCTGGACCCGCCTCACACCTCAGCTGCCTCCATCCTCGAGTGGGGAGAACTCCCTTTCTCCGAATCCCGATGCTGCAGCCGGGCAGTCAGACAATTAATCCCTTTCAAACCCTGCCTCCGTCTCGTAACACGGCTGGTTCTGCTGCGGGAGAGGCTTCCGCCAGGTCGGGGGGCAGTAAGAGCAGATCTGTTCTCACACACTGGATGAATTCACAGATGATATGGGTTTGCCACAAAGCACGTAAGCAAAAGCTGCACAACTACAACTGCGTGGTAGAAAATACAGCTGACGAGTTCCCTTGGAAGCGTCTCCCCAGCCTGCGTTAAAAGCCCTTCTGAAGTCGCTGCTGGTGGTGTGCAGTTGTCTTATAAATGTAAATACACAAACAAAAATGTAAAGAAATACGCCCTGTTTCCTTCTGCCCTTCTACTCAGAAGCAGAGAGAGAACCTAGTCTTTACGCTGCGGATCACACACCTACAAAACTTCTTGAAGCGAAAAAAAAGGCTAAAGCCAGTACAGTTTTTTTGGCACTCCTGTAACATAAACACTGCCTTTCCTTTTGGGAGCTAAGCCTCACATGCCAAATTTTAAATCCAACTGAAATTTTGCAATCGCTGTTAACCGTGAAAATGCTGATGCAGCAATCGCATCAACAGCGTTTTGGCACCGCTCAAAATTAATGTTTGTTCTCCTCTTGGACGGTACTCTGGCACCGGGGAACTCTTCCCCACACAGACGTACCTCCTGCGACACGACGAGTGCAGCGCGAGCCTCGCGAAGGCCAGGAGAGAAGCGAAGGAGGCTCGCGGGGACTTCCAAGGACAGGAGGGGACAGATGCTATGCAGGTATTAAAGGACAAACCTTCCAGTTACAGTACACCAACGCCGCAGACAGCCCTTTCCCCTCCTCCTCACACAGTCTGCACTTCACTTGTCAGGCTCAAGACCACCGTGCCAAAAAACCAAAACAAAACAAAAAACCACCAAAACTCACAGGCTGAATAATTAAGCTTCATCCCAATTCCAACACAAAAAATCCCATCCCACTGGGACCTCAGCAGCAAAATCCTTTTTTACCTTGAGGGCACAAGCTACAGAGAGCAGGGCCTCGGCGTGAGGGAAGACAGCAGAGGGTAGTAACCCAGCCAGGTGATCCTGCTACTGGACACTAGCGATTTTAGTAACTGATCTTCTCAAAGCTGCAAGGGAATACTGAGACAGCACCGCTTCAAAACCGTGCCAAACGCTTAGAACCTCCAGGGCCATGCTCACTCCCATGCTGCTTTGCCATTTCAGTGCCAAACCGTTTAAACCCTCTGCCTGACGGGCCGGAGCAGCGACCGAGCAGTCTGATGACCCCAAACTGAAGTCCTCGGTGCAGGCGTGCACACACACCCACCTAAAAAAGGGCACTTTGACTGCAAGCGAGATTTGTGTCCCAGGGCAAGACTGCCTACGGCTCCTGCAAGACACACAGCTCTCATCACCCAGCGAGAAACGCCCGGACAAAAACTGCACCCTGCGAGCAACAGCATCTTGTAAAGGGTGAAGGAATAGGGGAGGAAGAAGCCCACCCGTCGCTCAAGGCGCGTTACCTCGTGGAGGGTGAGATGCTTGCCGTCCTTCCTCTTTGAGTCAAACCTCCCATATATTGCACTGTACTTCCTGATCTCCTCCTCTTTGTGAGGGTCCTCGTCACTCATCTCAAAGATGTGACCGATCATCTTTGCCAGTTTCTTATTTGTTTTCAGTAACTCCTTGACTTCACTGGAGTCGCTTTTGGGCAGGGAGGGAACCATACGCTCCACGCATTCGGCGACTGACAGTGCCGCAGCGGCATCTAAGGTCTCGCTGTTTTCCTTTGGTGAAGCTGGAGAGCCGAGGTCGGCCGGGGAAAGACTGTGCTCGCTCTCTGTGGTGTGGTGCCCTTGCCAGAGTATCGGCCCCCTGGCTCTCGGCCCCCCGGCCGCTCTGCAGCGACAAGCTCCCCACCACGTCGGATTTGCCGGCGCCCACGCTCTGCACACATGTCGTGGCTGCACACTTGGGCATCTTCAGGTGAGGCTCTCTGGTGCCGCTGGTCCGTTCGTAACTGCTGCAGGATATCCCCAGCCACGCGGGAGAGCCTTCCGGCAACTTGTAGATGGGAATGCTGCTGACGGGCAAGGAGGTGAGAGGCTGGTTAAAAAGGCCTGGATTTGTGACCCAGTCCCTCAAAGCCTTCTGCAGCCTCCGGACATGAAGCGGTTTGCTGGCCATGCCTACGAGAGCCATTATCTCCAGAAACTCCTCTTCGCCTGCTTCACAGAGCTGCTGGACATCGTCGCCACCCTGCTGGATGAAGGCATCAAAGTAGAACAAGAGGTTGGCTTTTTGCAGTATCCGATACAGCTGCAATTCCCCAAGGGTCCTGGGCAGAGCTGACGCCATCACGGATGACAGAGCCTGCGAACGGGAAGAAGAGAGAGAAGATGAGCACCGGAATGCCACCGTCCAGTTGCGTTCCCCGCCCCACCGCCCATCCTTCCGTAAGGCTGTCAACTCAATGGATGGGATTTCTTTCTCTTGTTATAAAAGCACATGCAGAAATGGGGGGGAAAAAAAAAAAGGGGGGGAGAGAAAGCTCTATTTTTTTGACTAGTTAATGAAAACATTTGTGAAAAAACAAATCGGAGGATAGTCGCGGTGCACCTACAAAAAAAGATGATTCAAGCACGAAGCCAGCTTGTTTTCAGCATTCCCACTTCATGTTTATTCCCAAGAATGTCATTCAATATTGCTCACTGCTTCTACTTGACTCTCGTTTCATATCTTCCTATCAAAATGATCACAAAACACTCCAAAGAATAACTAAGTACTTGATGCCCTGAAGAAAAAAACTCACCAGTTTCGATTCTTCTTAATTCTCAAATCATCTCCCCCTCCACAGCAGCGTGGAGGACTTTCAAAGGAAAACAGAGAAGAAAAAGGTCTTCACAGAACCCCAGAGGATTAATGAAGCTGGATCAGCAAAAGGGTGTTTCAGAACCAAGTATTTCTACAGCGCTCCCCACTTCACAGAAAAACGATCCAAGGCCTCTGATCTGAATTATGGCAGCAACATCCACAGACAAAGCAAAGACACCGATGGAGTCCAACAAGTACAGTTTCAAAATGTTCCTTTTGCATTCTCCTGCCTGTTCCACTTGCGAACAAGCCTGCACGTCACTGCTGCTAAGGCCATGAAACACCTCGTGGCGACACAGCAGTTGCACTCCGAGGGCTCCCAGCAGACTAACCGCCCTTAAGGCCGCGCAAAACGCACCTGCCCAAGTTCCAGCTTCATAAAACCCGTTATCCACAGTTACCTTGTAAAAAATGAACTCTTCAGAGAATTCTCAGGTCTCTCACGCACACCTCTCCGCTCTACGATGGCTTTCACAAAGCACAGGCGCATAATTTCCAGTATTACTGTATTAAGCTAAACCACCAATCAATAAGGTGTAAAGCATGTAATTTATAGGTGGTTGGGAAAGTAACAGAACTAAAGCACGGAGCCGGTCTGTCAAAGCGACTCTGGCTCCACTAAATCATATTGCTACAGAACTTTGATTAAACCCTACCAGCGAAACCTAAAATTAGCAGACCACCAGAAACTCCACTAAAATGTAAACGGCAGCGCCAGGTCACCTACAAGCAACCTCTTCAGGAAGAGAGATGCAACCCTAGAAAACAAACAAACGAAAAACCCCAAACCCACCAGCTGCAGTTCTCTGCACACTGATATTTGGAACACGGAACGGGAGGCAAGAGCCACCTGAGCAGCCACCTCAAGGAGCTGCTGGTGAGCTCATTACACCGCTGACTTTGGAACTCAGGGTGAAACTGGAAACACTCAAGAGCTACACATTTTAGAAATGCAGTTTAGCTTTCAAAAATAATAGTTAATCACGGAAAAAACAAGTACTGTCTACGCTCTAAGATATGAGAGGCAACATGGAAAACGAGGAGAATCACTTAAGGCAATCCTTCAAACAGTGCGTAATTCAGTACTTTAAATATTGTCATTAAGTCACAGAGTTTCTTAGAAAAATTCTCCCATCCCAGACAAACTTCGACGTGACAAACAAAACTACGAGCTCACGGTTTAGTGGCACTTGGGCAAACCGCTCTGACCTTCCCGTTTCAAACGCCGCTGGCCTTCCACCATCAATACCACAAATTAACTCAGAGAACTTTTAACAGAATTACCCATTCGCTCGCGAAGTCGTTCACCTTAGCACACAAGCTACATAAATCTACATAAACGGACTCAGTGCAGAGAGCGAAACTGAATCCCGGGAGGACGGTGGCAGTGAAATTACAGACAGCCCAAGAGCTCCAGGCGAGGCACCTAGCTCATTTTTCCAGCCCACGGGCTGGAAGAGCAGCAAGAGTCCACGAGCAGCCTTTACCTAGAGGCTTCTAATCAACAAATCTCCTCATGACAGATAAAACTGGATTAATGTGTACTATGGAGGCGCCCGTGGTAAGTCCATGGTTCAGACTGCGTTGAGATTTGCATTTCAAGTGAGACTGAAATCCCTTTGTTTCGCACTTTAAAAGACCGATTCTGTTATCTGAATCCAGCGCAGTAACCCCCGAGAGGGCCACGCCAATTTTTCTGCGGAGAAGGCATTTTCAAACACTCCTCTTTCCGATGTCTTTTCTCCTTCAGCACCCACCTCAGCAACATCCCAACTATTTCTCAATTTTTACAAGGAGAAGGCTCCCTCCCCTTTCCGAGACGGCCTCGCTACGCTGATTTTCCAGACAGCAACACGTCCGCTCCACCGGTTCGCAGTCCACGATGCGCGGGAAAGGAGGTAAAGCTGCTCAACCTGGGGGGCTACGACGAGGCTTTGGGGGAGGACGCAACACATGAGGTTTGCTGAGAAAGCAGTGCCTGAGTCAGAAGGGACCGTTAACCCCAAGAACACACAGCATCGCCGCTGCCTGGCGACGCCTTCGCACGCCCACTCAGCACCCCACAGCTTTCGGGTGACCTTTAAGCTCCGTCTAAGAGACCCAAAGCGCCGCTTTCCACTCATTTCATAGCGCAGCAGGGGCCCTGCTTTTGGGTTACACAACGAGAAGACACGGGACGAGCTCACAACCAGGAGACTTGTGCGTGCAGGGAAAGACCCTCAGATGAGACCTTGTAGCACCTGCGTGTCCTCCCCTTTCTTCCCGTTCCTAACTCGTGACCCCAAACAAGCCTGGTTTGGGGGTAACAGCCAGATGAAGATCTCCAGTGCACCCTAAGAAGCCAACCCAAACAACTTGCTGCCTTTAGGAGCGAGCGAGTAGATCTCCTGAGGTATGGCCAACCGCTAACCCTTGGCGGCGGAAGGGGGGACAGCGCTGCCGAGCCGGCATGGTGAGGGCTGTGGGAATAAACGGAGCTGCTGCTTCTCCCCCTTCTCTGCTCGTCGTCCATACCGGTAAGGAGCGTGGGAACACGCAGGGAAGAGCTGCTTTTACATTTTTCACACGCAGAGCAAAGAAAAGCAGCTAGGAAATTCCCCTCGGCAGACAGAGCCGCCTAAAAACGCACGCGAGGTCGCGCGCTGTCACAGCCACAGGGGAACCAGGAAATCGCAAAAGTCGGGTTGTCGCTTGGCCTCTGCGACCCACGGCCACGCGTTCCAGTTTTCCACGTTACCTCACTCCCACCCACAGCCCCGCCAAGCCCACGCACCCTGCCCTCCCCTCCAAATGCTGGATGTCACCCTAGCTCTGACCACAAACATAACTCCTAGGAAATAAGGAAGAAAAAAAAACCCCAAACGAAAAAAAAAGCAGCCACAGAGACACCAGACACGCTACTAAATATCTGTAAACAACCAGCGCAGGAATCACAACCTACTCCTGCAACCAGCTCCCTCTATGAAGAAAACTCAGTTTGGCACCTCTCACCTCAAGAAAACACCCATTTCTTCCCGTTTTTTGCCTGGTCCGAGTTCAAAACTGCACATTTCCCGGAGGTGGCGGGGAAGAGCAGGCAAGCAGGTGGTGGATGTGGGTGAAGTATCGGGAGAAGGAAAACTCGGGAGTTGTGGGATGGAAGCACTTCACCAGCAGTTTTCCTGCTTTTTAAGGCTGCGTTAGAAGTGAAAAGCAACCAAGCAAACCTCACTGGCTGTTAGAGGTTTTTATTTCAGGTGAATTATACCAGAGCTATCACCAATTAAATCAGGAGTATGCAAGAGGAGAGAGTGTGAAACATCACGTTCCCGTATTTTCGGCAAAAAGCGATTATTTCACAATATTCCTTGATCACTTTTGGGCGTTTTGAAGTCTCTGAGGACAAACCGGATTCGGATCCCAGAGCTCGGCTGCTCTGCATATTCATTACCGTGTTGTTTGTTGGTTGGGTTTGGTTTTTTTTTGCAGCGTTTCCAAAGGACTTTTTAGCAGGAGAAGAAAATTACGCGGAGCCCGTAGAAGCGAGACTTCGCAAATTAAGTAAGTCTCGTCTAGCTCCGGGATGTGCCAAAACACAACCTATTCAGGCAGGCTCCGCGTCACAAATACAGACGCGCATCTCGACGCCAACTGCTAAAGAAACTTAAAAATCGAGTTAAAATAATCAATAACAGAGGAGAATGATAATAATTTAAAAAAAACCCCACACAAACAAACGCCCTCCGGAGGAGGCA
>NW_009732790.1:0-19740 GCF_000703405.1 Apaloderma vittatum | reverse complement strand
GGAGTGCTCAAGCTGTCGAGGACCTCTGGCTGCGGAGAGTCCCAGACCGAAAACCCACCGTGCAGAGGTCCCTCTTTTTTGCCTGCATGTGTGTGTTTCGGGCTCCCTGCGAACTCCTGCGAGTATCTCCCGTTTCGCGTGTCTGTGAGAGACCTTGCGCGACGGGCGGAGGAGCTCCGAGCTCAGGCTGAGTGTGAGGGTTGGCAGAGCCGTGGTACTAATTAGTAGGAGAAAAACCAAAACAAGCTTGGTAGAGCTCGTCTGGTTTCTCTCTCTTTTTTTTTTTTTTTTGCCTTTCGGAGGAGGGTACTTCTTGGGTCCCAGTCTGTGCGGTGGATGTCACCCTGCAAGCTGTAAAACTGCACCCCAGCAAGGAGCTCAGAGCACAAGCTCCGGCACAAAATCAGGCCCCAAGACTGTAGGGACAAAAGGTTAATTAGGTTGGCCAACCTATTTGTTAGACATCGTGTGGCTGTACTGGGCAGATGTGTTCTGAGGGAGATGGCACAGCAGTGAGGGCTGACATTAGCAGTCTGTGCAATAGTTTTCTAAATTAATTTTTAAAGAAGTCTGCGAAGCTGTACATTCAAAATACTGAAAACATTTCATGTGTCTCTGCTTTTTATTTAACAAGCTTTCTGCTATCCCTTCTGCCTCCTCGCTGCCTGTCGCTGTCAGGTCTCTGAGTACCAGGCTTGCACCTGCAGTCTGGTGAAACTACAGAGAGTTTGGTTCTTCACAGCAGCTAAAAAAGGAACCCTAGATAACAACTTGAAGGCTAATACATAAACCCTTGGGAGTTTTGAACTGAGACTGGCAATGAATCTTTACCTGTATGCTACTGCAATGTAACACAAGAGAGCAACCGGTAATTTTATAGTAGGTGTCTTTGGAAAGATATCTCTCATCCAACCTTGATTCAAAAGGAAGTTCTCTGAATCTGTAATCTGTGTAATCTGACTTTGCAGTTTTAGGATTTAGACAGGGAAGTAACAGCTTGCTTGGAAATTGATTGTAGCTGTCTCTACATTGCAGGTTGGATTATGAAATTGAATCTTTCTGTAATATGTGAACATAATTCAGATGACAATTGTGATTTTTCTCCAGTTACCCTTTTTTTATGAAGAGCTAAGTTTTGCAGGAATAAATACTATCCTTCCTTAGGCCAAGAGTTAATTAAACCAGGCAAGCCTTAGAGTACATAAATTATCCATCAGCCCATCATAGCACAGCATCCCCACTCCTCGTTTGCTGTAATCAGTGTGCTGAAAAGAAAAATAATGATTCTAAATTCTGCCCTGTGTGTTTTCGTAGTCATTACAACATGGTTTATGACTTGCCTTGTTCTGTATTCTAGCATTTTCTTTCACTTTATTGCTCAATGAGTTCCCTTTCAGCTTTTTATTACAAATGCGTTGAAAAAGAGGATGCAGTTTCATCTGTTTTCTGCATCTTACCTTATTAGGACTAAACAACAAACAGTCGAAGTTGCAAGAACATCCCTGTCATACTAACTTTAATACAGAGAGAAAAAGAGAGAGAGATTTGCGTATGTGTGTGTGAGCTATGTTTTCACTTTTCTTGTATTTCCCTCAAAATGAGAATAAGGGTAAAATTCTCAGCAGCAATGCACAAGTCGCCTGGGTTTGTAAATCCTCTTTTCAAGACTATTTTAAGAGCTTTTAAGAATTTCAGCATGGTTTTGTCTTACTGCTGCTTAATACCTGTAATTTCTGAGAACACCACTTCGGCTCTCTGAGTACTTCTGAAGTATTCCCTCTTGAGAGAGAAATCTGAAGATGCGTTGGTGTGTAATATTAGTTCTTAGACAGAAGGGGCTGAATAGAAGTTACCTCTCAGTTAATTGTCTGTATTGCTTTCCTTTCAGCTCTTTGGAACGATAGTCTGGATTTTGGTAGCTTGTACCCGAGTTCCACTGCCACTGCTGCAGGGCTGGGTACTGTTTGTAGCGGTGACGGCGTGGTTCCTGTCCATTGTGTTCCTGTGTGTGTTCCTCTTCGGTTATTCAAATAGAATTGCTGTCAACTGGAACCAGGCGGTAAGATTTTATTTTTCTTCTCTTTATTTAAGGATTCCCTTTGGTTTATAAACTGGAAATACTTTCAGAAGAAGTTCTGATCTTGGATTTTAACACCCAGCCTTCTGTTTTTGTGGAAGTTTTTTTTTGAAAACAGAGGAAGTTAAAACTGCAAATAATAGAACTACCAGAATGATGGAGGAAATACAGGACCTGATTTATGATGGAGGCTGAAAGAATCCAGCTTTTGAAACTGATTGAAGGAGTACACTTGTCCTCTATGAGCATGTAAAATAAGTGAGCAGCAGGAAGAAGACTGTTTTAACAAGGCATGACAACAAATCAGTTGAAATGGCCAGAAGTTGGAAATTGGAAAATATTTTTTGACTCTTAGAGAAGTGGTAGTAACACCCTGTGAATAATGGCATAAAATATGTCCAAGATGTATCTAGTGTTGCAAAGGAAGTGGTATGTTAAAGATATCCCTGCTTACTGGCAGGGCGCTGGGACTTGATGTCCTTTAAAGGTCCCTTCCAACCCAAAGCATTCTCTGGTTTGTGAATGCTTTGTGTGATGTGGTTGTCTGAGAGTACAAACTGGAGTAAAGCACTCAGTTCCCAAGAAAATCTTCTGCTGACTTCTGGGTCAGTTCCTTAAAGCTAGAGCAGCATTGGTGAGTGGCTGTTAGACCTTAGGTAGCCAAAGACAGCATAACCTGCAGTATGGTATAGTTTAACATCTTTTTAGGAGTCTTAACATGTATTTTTCTTAGAGGAAACTTCGTGAGGCTACAGATACCATTATACTCTGCTCAGCTTTTTTCTTCATTGTGAAGACAAGACTTGATGATTGCTGTAATGTGTTGGCTTGTGCCAGTAGTTCTTGCAGACTGTACCTTCCTATTAAAAAAAGGGAAGCTGTTGGCTCCAGTTTTTACCAACCACATGGATACCTCAGATTACTTACTGCTGATTGATGTACTCCTTGTTGTCATTAACTGGTTTTTTTACTTTGAGTTTTTAGTGCTCAAGTAGTTGAGCATGAGGTGGTATCACATTCTCTTACGTTATGGGAAGTGAGTAAGAAGTGGTGGCAAAACTGTGATCAGAATGGGAACTTCCAAAAATGTTTCAAAAGGACCAGAACTTCTAAAATACTGACATATGTCTGTCTGTAACTGCTGATTGCCTTCACCTTCCTCCTACACGCTTAGTTTTCCTACTGACACTTCTCTTGATCGTAGCTGCAATTGCTTGCTTCGGTGTCAACATCCACGATTATTTATCTGTTGACGTTACTTACTGATAGCCCTTTAAAGGAAATCATAGAGCTTTGTGAGTTTGGGCTCTAACTGATAATTTCAAAGCCCACCAGTGGAAACAAGCTGGAGTCTATTAAAACAAGCTTTTGCACTTTGATAGCAAATACATATGCATACGGTGTCAGCTTTCCACCACAATATAGGCAGTAATTAGACTAATAATGTTACAATTACAGAGGCCTTTACAGTGATTTATGCTGCAACATCCTCACAAGTTGTGATGCAACTAAGCCCTTGAGCATGTGCGTAACTTAAGTAAATTAATAGTGTCCTGGGTTTCATTGAAACTGTTTGCCAATTTACCATCATGCATTTCTTTAAGAGTTGCTGGATGAGGGCACAGCCTTTTATAAATTGAATGTTCTATACAAATGTTTATCTTAAAAATTGTGCAAGCGTGTCTTGTGCATCACTGCTTGACGTTGGGAGTGATTTGTTGTACTGTTAATTTTGTCCCCTTGTATATGATAAATTACTGAAAAACTTTCTGTCAGGAAACTGCTAATATGACTTGTATAGAAACCACATATATGGGACTTCATAACTTAATCTAGAAAGCTGTCATAACTAAGTCAACATTTTAAATAAGTGCAGAGTGAATTGTTTTCTACTATGGGAGCTGAAATCCAGCTGTCAACAAAAGTAATACTAGATGGATATTTGACCACTATATTCAGGGACCTAAATGTTCTGCAAATTTTTGGCCCTAATATCTATAGCAGCACAAGGAATTTTTACCTTCTGTCACAAATAATTACTAGCAACACTAAAACTGTTCTTGTTACTGTACCTGTTTTGTTTAGGCTTCCATGTATTTAGATAAATATGTAGGGTTTGCAATTTCATAAATTTAAATTTACAGTAGAACTCAGAGACTACAGGCCTTTAGATTAGGTCAGAAATGGAAAGAGTCATGGCTTAGTTATATTGGAGTACTATAACTTCATGTAGAGATTCATGAACAAATGTGATTCAAGATTCCAGGAGTTTAAATGTAAGTTTGAAAAATAGCATGAGATTCTGACAACCCTGCATTCAGCAGTACCTTACATCATAAGTAGCTTTGTTGATACTAATACAGATACATAAAAACTAGGATCCTTCACAGTGAAAAGACAGACCTTATGGAGGTGCATCACTCTGTACGTCGCTGTATTAAACCAGATGGTGTGACAAATACTGTCCTTTACAGCCTGACTCACAACACACTAATTTACAAAATTAGATGTGAACTAACATATCCTGCAGATCTGGCAGTGTTTTACGTACGCTTTGTGTGAGGTTTCAGTGATGAGAAAGTGGAGGCAAGGGAGAGTTAGGCACTGTGCTAACAATTACTAAAAACCAAAAAGCTTTCCCTCGTAGATCTTGGGTTTTTTGGTCACAGAAACTATAACCATGCAAATGTGAAACCTTACTGCTACATAGCTGCACTGTAATTGCTGCCAGGAGAAGGAAATTATAGAGTTTGGCAGGAGAGTGAAGCAAATGACAGGAGTCTGTCATCTGTAAATACATCTCCTGTACTCAGTCAGCACTGTCTTCCTTACGGAGCTATTTGTGCTCCTTCCTGCGCAGTGGTGCCAAAAAGCGTACGGCTCGTGACACTGGCACAGTCGCACCATAGGTATTTTAGCAGCTCAAGAATATGGGTGTCCTCGATACCCCCTGGGTTTACGCAGACCTTTCAAGCTGCTGGAATCCTGTGCCATGAAACAGGCGTGCCAGCCCAGCATATGGGGTCCCAAATTTGTCACGCAGTGAGCACACACCTGCGTGCAGCCTGGCCTGGCGTGTGTGGGTGGTAGCGTGAGAGATGTGCGTGTCTGTCTGCCAGCTCGAGTGAGCTGGGGGAAGCCACAGCAGTGAAGTGTCTGGTGGGGAGAAGTGCCTCCCGCCACTGCGGCAGAGCACTGCCGCTTCTCTCATGCTTCAGCACTCACGTGTTCTGGTTTTTGTTGGTTTTTTTTTCTGTGAGGTGCAGTTACCCGTTACCTTTCTATGATGTTAGAGTGGAGCTGGAGACTGAGGCAATGTGTCTTACACTGAAAGCTTGAGATCGTCAAGCCTAGAACATAAAGGCTATTCTGCTAGGTCAGGAAACCACGCTCTGCCCCCTTCTCAGTTCTGTTGATGTCAGTGGGGCCTCCTGGTGATACTCCAGGAGGAAGTAATTGTTTTTAATAAATGAGGAAAAAAATAAACAAAACAAACCCAATGTGAAGCCAGAAGTTGGGAATTACTGCAGCTATTTTGTCAAAAGATTCCCAGTAATTAGCAGTCATTAAGAAAAGCAGTACACGCTATGACCTAACCTAAAATGATCAAATGATTCTTAATTAGGAGAAAATTATTTCCTGATCTGAATGGGAAGCTGTAGTAGCAGCCTGTATTGTAGCTTACCAAAACTGGCTAGGGCATGATTTAAGTAGTTTTAGGTGCTATCAAATATGCAGTAACTGATGAATTTGAAAAGAAAATTCTTTCAATAAAAAGAAAATCTCACACCTCCTAAGAAACAATTCTCTGAACAGGGAAATGCGGTATGTTCTCGCTTTGATATCAGGCAGTCAGTAGGTAAGGATGCTGCACAGGGATTTCTAGTGCGTACAAATGGCTGGCTGCTGTTGTGGTGGACTCACACGTGGTGTCCTCTTGGCATACTGGTAGTCTCTTGCACTCAAGTGTATTGAAAGTGCATAAAGACTTCATTAGTGCTGGAAGTAGACTATATAAGGTGGATATCGTAGAATCATAGAATGTCAGGGATTGGAAGGGACCTCAAAAGATCATCTAGTCTAACACCCCTGCCAGAGCAGGGTCCCCTAGCGCAGCCACACAGGAACGCGTCCAGGTGGGTCTTCAATGTCTCCAGAGAAGGAGACTCCACAACCTCCCTGGGCAGCCTGTGCCAGGGCTCTGTAACCCTCACAGTAAAGAAATTTTTCCTCATGTTGAGGTGGAACTTTCTATGTTCTAACTTAACCCCATTATTCCTTGTTCTATTACTGGACACCGCTGAGAAGAGATTGTCTCCTTCCCCTTGACATCCACTGCTCAGATATTTGTATACATTAATAAAGTTCTCTCTCAGCCATCTCCTTTCGAAGCTAAACAGCCCCAGTTCTCTCAGTCTCTCTTCATAGGAGAGATGTTCAAGTTCCTTAATCATCCTTGTCAAAAGACATAAATATGCTTGTGTATCATTTTAAAAATTGTGCCTATGGCTTTTGCAGCCCTGCATAGATCCGCAAATATGTTATGTTGTATGGACTCGGAAACTAAGTGCAGAGCAAATTTCAGCTTTACAGACTCAACAACAAAAGGAGATGTTGGAAGAATATTTTAGATATTTTCAAACTATACTGGAACATGTCTTGGATCTTGCTGTGTGGAACACTGGACTCTCAAACACAATGTGCAAAGAGATTTAAGCACCAGAGCTGCTTTTTCATGTGTGCCAATAATACAATCCAGAAATGAGAGTTACATATTTAAACCTGGTGTTCAGCTAGCATTTACCACAGAGGTGACAACTGCCTCGAGGAGGCTGGGAGAGAAGCATATTTAAAGTAAATCCTAACTCCTGTCCTCTCAGGTCTCAAGCATTCTATTTCACAGTATCGTTGAGTACTTCCATATTACTTTGGATAGAGCCAAGTCAAAGAGATTCAAAGAAATGCATCAGTTCCTGGATTCTGATTGTATCAGGAAGTAAACTTCAGCTGTGTCAAGGCTGAGGTGTTTCTGGGCATTTACAGAAGCAAAATTAAGCATGGAAGGCAGACTTCTGGAGTTTAAATTACAGCTGGGAAGGGATTTGGTGGACTGCAAGCTTGTATTGCACTGCTTAAATTGTGATAATGTTGGCCTGTGTGTCCTTTCTTTTTTTATTTAAGCTGTGGGAAGGGAGAGTTCTGTAAGCTCTAATACCTTTAAAGAGATCTAAAAAGTCAGCATATATACATATAGTTGAGCATGTGCTTCTTAATTTGAAAGAATGTAGGATTTGAGAGGATAATTGACCTTTATTACTAATTACGTTAGTGAGTTGCTTATGACTGCAAACAGCTGTGAAAACATGCCCAGGTTAAGCTCTCAAATGAACCTAACACTGCTTATCTAAAGTTGTTGTTATCTGTGCTTGTTTCATGTTTCAGTGTTGGGTTTCATTTGTACTGAGACTAAAAGGTTTAGACATGTGTTGCAGCCCAGACTGATTTTGTTATTTGCTTTTCAGGATTTTCTTTTCCATGGTGCTACTTTTGTCTTTTATTTTGGAGCTTTTCTACTGCAAGCAGCGACTACATCTCTGCATCACTTTCCCCGTGAATTCAATTCCACCACGCAGAAGATTCTAGCTGATCATGAATACAACATAAGCATAGCAGCCTCGGTATGTATGTCATATATTTGTATCTGGGAGACTGAAGTCTGTTATAAGCCCTAGAAGTCAACCATTCAACTTGGGAACTTAACAGCAGGCTGTAATGGAAAGAGAAGCCGTGAGAGAAGGGATTGTCTTTGAGAGCAGCAAATAGCGTCTAACAGTGGCATACCGAAAACATTGGAATAAGCTAAAGCTAACGTGTTAGGTACTCTTGCTACTCCTCGCTACAGTGATTTAAATATATGATCGCTGCAGCTTGGAATTTTTATATGAGATATTTTGTAAAAACTCTGTTGGTTATTAAACCAGAAAACAAGGATAATGACTGAGCCTTCATCAAAGCATCAGATGTGAATTTCATGTCTGTATTCAAACTTTCAGTTTCTTTCTTTATACCGTTTAAATAGCCTTGAACATGACCTAAGGAAAAAACCTTGAACTATCTCCTTGTGGAGCTCTGAATATGTACTTACTACATCAGTCCTGAAAGTTATCTTTAAGGACCCTGCTGACCCTTAAGGCAAGGATTAAAGTGCTTTTATTGATAGCCTAAGCTCAGCCTCCATTTTTCTCACTGTAGTTGCATCATCACTGAATCACTGTATCTGGTGATGTGGGTGTGCACAGCTGAGTCAGAAAATTCGCCAGGCTCTAGCTTTCTCCTTGGCTGGACTCTTGAAGGGCAAGTAGAGGTGTGCCAGTAAGCTTAACTTGAAGAACCGAAACTACTGCTCTTATTTAACTTTTTTTTTTTGGTACCATCCAGGGGGTCTTGCATACATCAGGGAGCTGTATTTATAGTTATTAAGCTTCTAAAACACTATATGGGTGTCTCTTGTCCTTAAAACTTAATATACCATGAATATTGCACAGTTCAGTTCATCTTAAGGTCAAAAGAGATGAATGTATGGTGTAAGGTTCATGTTCTCTCTGCCAGAGGAGTTAAAAAAGGGAAGGTCTGTTGCTTTGGCAAGACAGTCTCTGATGGGATGAGGTGGGTGTGTCAGTCTCTAAGTCCAGTGAGTCTCAGCATTGCCCACCTGCCAGTAACACACCTGAACATATCTGATCCCCGTTTGGCCATATGGCCCAAGGACAGAGGTGGTGTCTCATAGCTGTGCCTGAACCAAGGGAGGGCTTTATACTAAACATGTTATCTCAGATTCTACACTTGCATGTAGCTCTTCAGTCCTCGTTCAGGGTCACTTCAGTCATTTTGTCTGACGACAGTGTGCAGGGGAGTCCAAGAGACTCTTTCTCTCTTCCACGCTATTTTTTCCAAGGAAGAATTCAGTTCTTCAAACCCCTCAAATCCCTGTCAAGATGGAGGAGGAGGAGGAGACTTTTCATAGGATTGCAGAATGGTTAAGGTTAGAAGGGAACTTGAAAATCGTCTACTTCCAACTCCCCTGCAGGGGCAGGGACATCTCCCACTAGACCAGGTTGCTCAAAGCCCCATCCAGGCTGGCCTTGAACACTGCCAGGGATGGGGCATTCACAACCTCCTTGGGCAGCCTGTTCCAGTTTGTAACTTGCCTCAGTATTTGTAATTAAAAGATGCTGTGAAATGGTGAATCATGTAAATGTAGTCTTTAGTGGTTTGTGTTTTTTCAAAAAGTATATAGGTAGAAAGTCAGGACATACAGAAGAAAATTTTAATCCTTTGAAAACAGCTAAAGCAGTACTGTGATCTACAGGATAAGAAAAAAGAAGGATGCTAACATTTTGTCTTTCAGAATTACTTATGGTTAAAAATATCTGTGTACATTTCATAGGGGTGGTAGTTCTGCAGTGTAGCATTTATTCAGACTTTAATTAACTAAATTAAAACCTGTAAGTAAGGAAAGCAAGGCATAGGTTGCTATGCCATGATTGGATTCACGTGTGCTAAGACACAGAATCAGTTGTTAGTACTGGGCAATATGGGAAACTACTTTTTTAGGCAATTCAGTTCGTAATTTCTTCCTTCTGATTTACATTATATATTCCAAGTTTGATGTGGCGTGGCTCTCAGTTCAAATCCATTCAATTCAATTTTTGAGCAATAGCAATTTCCTGGCATTTCTCAGGAAGTTGTTCTCATGGTTGGTTGTCTGGTCAGAGAGGACAGATTTGAAGCTATTTCTGTACTTCTGCAAGTAAAAGATCTCTCCTGTTTAGAGGGATGACTTCCTTGTTTGCTGGTAAAAGCACCTGGAAACAAATCACAGATTAATGTTTGACCAGGTGAGATAAGAGAAGACTGAAATACATGGTGTGCATTACACACGATTACTTTATACCATAACTAATTCAGACATTGTGTTTCATATTCTATTTTAAAATGTCTTCTGAAGCAGGCAAGTAAGTGAAAAGCAGTAACATGGGGTCACAATAAAGAGGCTCATGAGAAAACTTGAGACAATCCCAAATGTATCTTTGTCTTTTAAGGTTTTGTCTGGGGGAGGACACTTTTGAATCGTTTGTTTTCCTGTATTCATTTAGAATAGGAGAAAAAAAGTAGAACAATATAATGTGTGATTTTCTTTTTTTCTTTTTCTCTTTTTGTTTTCTCTCTTTGTTCCTCCTCTAGATCTTTGCCTTTGCAACAGCTGTTTGTTACGGTTGCAGCACAGCCCTGGCATTAAGGAGATGGAGGCTATAGCAGTTGAAGAAAAGTTGAAGCCTGAGTGTTCAACTTCAGATCAAATTAAGTGCTACTTGTCCGTTTTACTGTAATCTAGTTCCAAAAAGACTGGTTTTGCTTAAAATCTATTTCAAAGTGCTGAAATGCAAATAACGCCTAATCAGGATTTCCTCAACAGAGAACAAGTTTCCACCTCTTCCCTTCTAATTTTTACTTTTATTGTGTCTTATTAGAAGCATACTCATTGTATGGTATTATGGAGTTCAGGGATAAACAATTGTGTTGTTAGCATATAACAGAATTCGAGTGCTAAATAAGAAGGGGAAGAAAATGGGAACTAAACTAACGTGTTCACTGTGCAGGCAGCTAAAGAGCTTCCCCCTTGTTAAGTCCTGGGGTTGGGCCATGCGTGCTTCGCAGTGTTCCTGTGCATTGTGCACAAGTAGAGCCTTGAGGCTCCTTGTAGAGTCATCAGTTTTCTGTGTACTGCTCCTTGCATGATCAGGGCCCAAGCTGATCTGGTGATACCAGCATAGTATATATATTATTAATTTTGACGTACAGAGAAAATATTTTAAATACCCATCCAGTGAAATCTTTTGGTAGTCTTTTGGAGCCATATCTGGCCGTGATCATCTGATCCTTAAGGCTCGCTGTATTCCTTAGTAGGTGGAAACTAGGACTGTCAGTTAGTGGTTCATTAGTTTTAGGCATTTAGATTAATTGGATCTATTTATACTGGAAAACAGTGCATTTGTGTTGTATGTGTATATACATGGTATATTTTTGTTTAAGAGGAATATTTGCACTGTTTTATTTTGTGGAAGTATAGCTTTGGTTTTGTTACTTCAAGTGCTGCATTTGTTACTTATTATATGACTCAATTTCATTTAAATGGAATGCTACCCAATGGCTCACCTCGATTCTTGCAGTGTGTTATTTGTTGCGTTCTAAAGCTTCAGTGTTGTAAAGGTGTTTTCATTTGGACAGATGCTGGTGCAACATCGTACTGAAAGCAGTGGAATGCAAAGCAGTCCGCCCACTATGGAGTTTGGTTTTGGCACGAACGATGTTTAATTGAGCCTCTCTTGAATATCGCTGTTCTATAATGGCATACGGTATTATATATAGAAAATTAATTTAACAAAACTAAACAATAACGTTGTGCTTCGCTCGCTAACACTCATGACGAGTGCTTTGCAGATGGCGAAACTTTATTTTAATAATGCTAGTAAATAATTTCTACTCTTGTGAATAGTGCCAAATTGATAACCTGGGAGAAAAAGGCTCCCTGTCATTCATAAAAGAACTCACTCACCATGTCTTGCCAGTGCACCTTAACATTCTGCAGACACACACAGTGGTTGGATAAGGCAAGACAGGACTTTCTTCATTCCCAGGCCTACTCGTTCTCCTTGAGCCAACAAGGGTGTCTGCTGTGAAGGTTACTTTATCAAACTTGCCAGGTACAAGATTTTCTGAGACCCAGCCACCCTCTGTAGTGCTGTGTAGTCGCCGCTGATCCAGGGCGGGTTTTGTGGATGACATTGCAGTGAGTGGCAGCCCTGCTGCTGACTATGGGAGCCACTCAGTCGACCTGAATTACTACAGTGGGATGTTTTCATATATCTTGTTTTCTGAAATTTTTGCCTTCCAAAGATTTTGTACTCTGACTGATTTTTTTTGTTTTGGTTTTCTAATTCTCTACTTGCATTGAAACTTGTTTTGTGACTATTTTATCTAGAGGCATGTACTTTTAAAAATGCTTCGTATTGTATAAAATACACTGGAGTATGTGGATGAAAGTATGTAACAAAGACTTATACCAAGTAGCATTAAAGTTACTTAATATGTTTATGGCAGTAGTCTTGTTATTAATTCTCTCTTTGGAAAACTACCTTGCAGCTTTGAGCTGACACAAGGCCTATGAAATCACGGCTGAAATTTCTTGAGGTGGCTCAGTTACATTTTTGCTGGTTTTGTACAGGGCTTTGCCACATGATGCAGCATGAATATTAGTGAGGAGAGGAGTAAGGTCAGCTACAGCAGCACCGCAAGTGGGCACTGGTATCTGGTGTGGTTTCTCCTTTGTTCTGCAACAGGGACGTGCACGGCACATCACAGGCTCTGCAAACCGCAGCTGCTGTATTGGCAGCCAGCTGGGATGGCGGGGGCAAGATCTTAACGTTTGGCCTGTTTGAACCTACAGAGTACGAATCCCATAAATGGTGTGAATTAAAAAGCTGTCCCAAGTTTAGCTGGTGTTTGTACCTAATGTCTGAGTTCAAGAGCGCAATGAATGGACACTGTTACAAGTAGCTTAAGAGACCTGAAAAGTCCAGAGCAGAGTGTGGTTAGCATAGCATGGAAGCTGTATAGTGAGGAAAGCCTGAATGTCCCCTCTTAAGTAGTAAAGGCAAACAATGGGCAGAGGAGAGAGAAAGGTCAAAACTACAGTAGCCAAGAACAGCTTTCCAAAAGGGTTGAGAGAATGTAAATTTTCTGTTAGTATGTGAGGAGCTGTGCTGTACTTTGAGGAAGACCTAAGGAAGAACACACCAGAAGGAGCACTTATGTTCTTTCAAGACAAAGAAATAAACAAGGGAAAAAAGCCATTAGTTGATTTTGTATTACTTTATACAGGCAGCTAAAAAGATGGGTGTGACTCAGAAATGGTTTCTGTGTGCAAATACCGATATGGGAATAACATGTAACCCTTTTGGTAGGTATTATATGTGATACATGCAAGCTGATTCTAATAAATCTCTCTCTTCCATGTACAAAAGTTCCCCCAAGCCTATGGCCTTGAAGATCACTTAGATCTCTCCAAAGAATGGAAGGAGTATGGGAGGACAGGGGGAGATAATTTCATTGAGAGAAATTAAGGTGAAAGGAATGAGACCACAGATGCCAAATAGTGTTTTCATCAAATGTGTCTATTTCATGTGAAGCTGTAGTGCAGGAATATCTAAGATACCATGCAGGTCCCTACAAGTAGAATCACAAAATATTTCATAGTATTTTGGATACCACTGCGTAGTAGCTGCTGGTAAATGAGCTCTCTGTGGAGACTTTGCTTCTGTATTAGATTTCCACAGAAAAGTTTTGGTAGCAGGAGGCTAGAGGGGTGGCTTGTGTGAGAAGCTGCTAGAAGCTTCCCCTGTGTCCAACAGAGCCAGCTGGCTCCAAGAGAGACTTGCTGGTGACAAAGGCCAAACCCATCAGTGATGGTGTGATAACATATCTAAGAAGCAGGAAAAAAACCCTGTGCAATTGCAGCTGGAGAGAGGAGTGAGAATATGTGAGAGAAACAACTCTGCGGACACCAAGGTCAGTGAGGAAGGAGGGGGAGGAGGTGCTCCAGGTGCCAGAACAGCAATTCCCCTGCAGCCCCTGGGGAAAGCCATGGTGAGACAGGCCGTCCCCCTGCAGCCTGTGGAGGCCAACAGTGGAGCAGATGTCTACCTGCAGCCCTTGGAGGACCACACACCAGAATGGGTGGAGGCCAGAGGAGGCTGTGACCCTGTGGAAAGCCCTGCACTGCAGCAGGTTTGCTGACAGGACTTGTGATCCCATGGGGGAACCTTGCTGGAGCAGTCTTCTCCTGAAGGACTGTACCCTGCAGAAGGGACCCATCCTGGAGCATTTAATGAAGAACTGCAGCCTGTGGGAAGGACTCACAGCAGAGAGTCTGTGAACTGTCTCCCATGGGAGGGCCCCCATGCTGGCACACAGGAAGAGTGTGAGGAGTCCTCCACCTGAGGAGGAAGGAGCAGCAGAGACTGACTGCAACCCCCATTCCTGTCATCCTGTGCTACTGCAGGGGAGGAGGTGGAGAAATTGGCAGTAAAGTTGAACTAGGGGAAAAAGGGAGGGGTGGGGGGATGGTGTCTATAAGACTTACCCTTCTCTGATTTGATTGGTAATAAACTAAATTTCCCCACGTCAAGTCTGTTTATCCATGATGGTAATTGCTGAGTGATCTCCCAGTCCTTATCTTCACCCGTGAGCTTTCTGTCACATTTTCTCTCCCTGGTCCAGCTGAGAAGGGGGAGTGATAGAGCAGCTGTGGTGGGCACCTGACCTCCAGCCAGGGTCAACCACTGTACCTTCAAAGGGTGCAGACAAAAGCAATGGTTTGTTGCTTATTGCTAAGGAAAAATGAAAGTGTATATTTTAGAAAACTGAAACTGTTAGAACTTGCTCAGAAAATATGCACAGCAAGTGTTTCATGGAAGTCCTGGCTCTGCTTCTGTCTCCTTAAGTGCCTGGCAGTAACCCAAAGTGACACAGGCCCTGCAGTGATTATTGGTAAGTACGGGGTCAGTCTGTTCAGGTTCTTGTTGTTTCTCTGGCTCTCTACATGGGTTATAACTCCTGACGTGGGTAAAGCTATGCTGCTGTAAAATGCTGCCTTAAAATGCAGCTGTAAAACACAGCCTGAAAAGGTGAGAGAGGCAGAGCCGGTGATCACCCAAACCTGTGCCCTTCATAGAAAGTTAAAGAAAAAGCACTAAAGGAGACTTGCATTGCACTTCCTCTAATACCTGTATTTTTGCATTTGCTGTAGAACTTTAAAAAATGTTGACATTGATTGTTTTCCCATCTGAATCTGGGAAACTATTATTAAGTGGGCTTAAAACTCTGCTAGCTTTTTTGTTCCATTTGTATCTACACACTGTGAAATTGATATCTGAAAACTGGTGTCCTGACGCATTTTGTGCTGTGTTGCCAAGTTGTTCAGAAGGGCTTCCCAGGCCCTGTCTGTGGATGATGGTGAACCAGGTGTTCTCCAACTGAGATGCAAATAAGACATGACTCTTCAGTCTTAGAAAAATAGGAAAGCCAGAGCATGTTGCATTTCTTTCGTAGCTATGTTTTGTACAGTTAGTCATAACACATTGATGTTTGCCAAGACACAAAGAAAACCATCAAAATAAAAGTAAATCTGATGTATTAAAATCAGTAATCAGCAATGGAAAGTACTTGAATTATTATTAGGAGTTCAGCATGACTGTTCCCCTCTCTCCCACTGGATTAAGTTTCTTTTGGTCCATTGTGATGCCTATTTAAACCCCTTTCTAACCTGAGCAGCTCAGAGTTTGCTGTATTTATTCTCAAAGTCCTCTCGGAAAAAGAAGTGCTCTTCTCATTTCACAGGTGGGAAACTCGGACAGGTTTTTTGCGTGTGGCTTGGCAACATGTTTGTCTGAGGCCTCGCACGGGAGATCTGTGGTGGAGCAGGAAGAAGAAAACCTGGTTTCTCAAGTGAGAGGTGGGTGCCCTGCCCAGGAGCCCGCCTTGCTGCCCGCCGTGGGCAGGAAGGAAGCAGCATCGTGAGGATTGTACGTGACCTGTCCCGCTTCTGTCACGGTGGTATTACTCTTGCAACGAGTTACACGGAGGTGAAAGGTAGAATGACTGTTTGCGAGGGATTATGAGTCAAAGGGAGATTTGATGTGCCAAATTGGCATTCCTAGAGCAAACATTGTAGTTTCTGGGTGTTCTAAACTTAAATTTTTATTATCCATTTGTAAATAAGCTACATAAATTTCCTGATTGAGGTGTTGATCTACCTCTTACATCTTAAAGGAGGAAACGGGTCCTCAGGAATCTGCAGTTTTTGGCTGCTTCCTCCTGTATAACATGTTTGAGCCCTAAATTCTTGGCTTTAGCAAAGTATTGCCTGCGTGAAGCCTGCCAGGACACAGCACCTTTCAATTCAGAAACACGAGCTAAGTTTTAGCAACTAACTTGTCAAGCTGCCTTTCAAGGGAACACAATGATCAAGTCAAATTTTGCTTGGGTGTGGTTTTAACACCTTTCTTGCTGTGCAAATATCTATAGGAATTCTGGAGATTGTGACAAAATATTTGTACACTTACATCGAGCACATCCAGGGTCAGACCTCTTGTGCCTGTCTCCAGAGATGCTCCCGTGCAAGGACTGAGCCCTGTGGATCCACACAACTGTAGCTTTACAAGTCATCTTAAAAGAATTGCTGGGAATTTTAATCTCATCCAAACACCTTTTCCTGGTCATCTTGGCCAGGTGTGGCCTCCGTGGTGTGGACCTGTGGTGTGTGGCACAACGAGCAGCAGATCAGAACAAGCCCAGAGGGGTTCCTTGCAGAGAAGAGGAGCCTTTGGCACTCCTCTTGCTGCGGAGCCAGGACCTCACTGAGCCCAGTTGCTCTGTACAAAGGTGCTGGGGCTTCCCAGTGATCTGATAACATGCTTGGGCAGTTCTACTGGCAGTGCCCACAAATGATTGGCTTTTAGTATTACTTTGTTGCAGATGTTGTTTTCGATTCAATAAGGTTTATGAGGAAACTTAATGAGGCAAAAAGCGTTTTGTTTCTATAAACACTTTGCTGCCTCTTTTTTTGTCGCGCACGAGGACCATAGCCATTTTTCTGTGATTACTTTTCATGTGGAAAACCCACTTTAGCATAAATTAATAATGTAATTAATGATACCATAGGTCTTACTTTTCTGAAGTTGCATGACCTGGAAGCGTTTCCAGACTCCTGGGTCCAGGTGGACACCACAGCTAGGTCACAGCTCTATGCCACGGGAAGACCTCAACAAACATCTCCCTGACTCCTCCCTGGTTATGGACAGAAAACAGGGAGCTGCAACATGATCTGGGCAGGCTGAACAATGCAGAAAATAATGCGATGTATTGGGATATGATTCACTGTGCAGTAGCACTAAAATATACAAATAGTCTCAAGATAGTTTCACCAAGATAACATGAAAAGTTATGGCATATGGAGAAATGGAATGGGAGGTCTATATATTAGAAAATGAAATTAAGACCTTAGTACTTGGCTGTGTTTGTCTCCTGTATAAAATCTGGCATTGAATCCAGCAGTTGACTCCTTAACATACCTATTTTTCAAAGTGTAAATAACTTGGCCTGGGATCTGAAGCCCTGAGGAACCTGTAGGACCAGCTTAGAGCCTGGGGCTGTTGGAATGAGACACAGAGGGAATCATTACCAAGTGCTTTAACCCAAAATTCGGGAAGAGAAGTAGAACGGGCAATGTTTTCCACTTCCTGGGTCCACTTCCCAACTTGGTGCCAGCCCTAAGTGTTGGCAGAAGGGCAAGAGAACTCTTCCTGTCATTCCCTGAAACAAGAAGGACTTGGACAGAGGTGTCATCTAGGTTCTAAGATATGCCTGACCTACCCACAGCAGTGACATCTGTTCCTTGGCCCACTCTAAGGTTCAGTCCCTGACCTACAATAAAACCTGAAGATATCTGTCATGGGTTAGGGCTGGGCCGGCCTCTAACACAGACAGACGTTCTCTAACCCCCTCTTCCCCCCACCAAATGGGAAGCAAAAGGGAATGAAGCAGAGAGACTTTCAGGTTGGAGAAGAAAAAAAAAACTACAACTGTTTTAATGAAACAATAATAATAGAAAATAATAGTGGAATGATAAAAGTAAAGAACTATATACAACTATAGATAATAGCCCAATATCAAACCCGACTCCCTCCCCTGAATAGCAATCACCACTGATGCTGCAGAGCAGGAGGCACTGGGAAAAACCCAGGCTCAGCGGCGGCGGCGGGGAGATGGATACAGGGAGCTGGATTCGGGAACTCAGGATCCGGATCAAAAACAAGAGGTCAGATGGAGTCCTCTCTGGACACCGGCCGTTACAGAAGAGAGCAAAGAAGGGCAGAAACTCCCGTGATCACTCCATTTATACTAAATATGACATATATGGGATGGAATACTCTCGTTGGTCACCTGTCCTGTCTATTACCCCCCGGACATGCAACCTTTTACTTCCCTGTGACCCCCCTTTACCACCCGGCACCCCCAGCGTGGCACACAAGAGCCAGCTGTGGCCTTGGTCACTATAGGAATAAGTATCAGCAAGAGCCTGTCTGCATACCAGTCCCAGGCAGTAACTGTAAACATCAGGTTTTATCACTGCTAGTAGCACACACTGTCTATGAAAACATGCTGCTAACTTCAGAAAGTGCAGCCTTTTAGAAGAGACTAAAACTGAAAAGTAAAAATCCCTAAATAGGACTGGGTTTTAGCTCAAACCCAGGACAATATTTAATAATGAAATTGTCAAACAACAATCCTGAATCTTAGCTGGAGCAAATGTTCTTAGAAAAAGACAGAGCTACCTTAGAGACATGATGAACAAGACACCAAATTTTTCTCTTAATTATATAAATGAAACTTCTTTGACATCCAGTCACCAGCAAGGAATTTCATTAATGGAAGTAAGAATAGAATTTTCCCTCAGTACTAAAAAGATCTGACCTTTGAAACAAATGGTATTATGAATTCCTTGGCCTTGTGTCATTTGCTTTTTCTCTTAAGGATCCTGCTGTGAGGATAAGTTACTGCTGGAATAACTGCTGCCATTAAGTGAAAAATAGCCTTCGTGGCTATGGTGGACTTGGAAAGTGTGAAGAGTCCAGAATAAAAAGCCAGCAGTTGTAGAATCTCATTATTTTGACTTAGGGATTGTGAGTGGTTTAGGGTTGGCAACGTTGGACAGGTTATATGAGGTGCAATGTCACATAAAACTCCTAAGATGAACTGCCACAATATCACCAAGTTAAAGGGACCTCTCAGAGATCTGAGTACCTCTGCTGGCTGAAAGGATATCAGGAGAAGAGATTCATGGTGAATTTACCTCCTTCCTATACACTGTATTTTTTTTTTCACCCAAGTTGATCCCCAAAGAGAACAAGTTAGTGGTAGCCCGTGACTAAAAGGCAGAGATCAGGCCAAGGAGTACCAGTAGATGGAGCTGCAACCACAGAAAACGCTTCACTGTCCTCACCGCGCTCCTGCCGCAGGGATGTCCCTCACCAACCTTCAGGGCTGCTGCATACCCTAATTTCTAAACAAAGCTCCCAGGAGTGCAGTTAGGAATACTCATTCTAACTTACGTGATTCGTCTGAAACGTACATTTTTATAAGCAGGCATAAAAACAACATAGCGTCATACATGACTTTATACTTAGAATCATGGAATTCTATCAGCTGGAAGAGACCTAGAAGATCATCGGGTCCAGTCTTTGTCCCAGCCCTATCAACCTACTAAACAATTCCCCCCAACGCAACACCCACCTGTCTCTTAAACACCTCCAGGGACGGTGACTCAGCCACCTCCCTGGGCAGCCTGTAGGGGGCGGCCCCCCGCCCCCCCCCCGGCCCAGCCTGTTCCAATGGCTGACAACCCTTTCAGTAAAGAGATTCTTCCTAATATCCAACTTGAGCCTCCCCTGGTACAATTTAAATCCATTTCTCCTTGCTCTATCACTCTCCATGATGGAGAATAGACCAGCCTCCACCTCTCTACAACCTTCCTTCAGGTAGTT